>NC_134037.1:216601167-216902167 GCF_965140245.1 Athene noctua
TAGTGACCCATCTAGCTGAAGCAGCTGGACATCATATATAGAACTGTACTCTCACACAAGATTTATTTTAAATTCTTCCTTTTTAATAGTGGCATGTTTCAGTGATTTCACATATATCCTTCAGGTGCTTTTTACTTTTCAGTTATTTTCTCTGATTTAAAAACTTATTCATTTCAGTGAAAAGAGAAGCTTAGTTAAAATAGAAAAGGTAGTCCTAGTCTTTCTTATGCTCTGAATCATCAAACAATTCTGTTCAGAAGAACCTCTTCAGGTTCAGTATATTCTCCTGGGAGAATGTGCTCTGAGGTAAATGTTCGATAATATTTTGTATTTCTGTGTGGAATTCAGAATGTTCTTCATACTCATATGCCAAATATTTTCCCCAAAACATCTCACTCAGTAAGACCTCTCTGGGTATTTGTGTTTTGTTTTGTTTTGTTTTGTTTTATTGCAGGCTGAATACTCTCAGTTTTCCAAATTGCACTATTGCCCAGGGAATTCTTAGTAAATAGTAATTTTCTCCCCAGACTCACCTAAACCCCTGTCAAACAACAGGGAAGCATATCGACAAGGAACTTAACTCTTGTAGAAATTTTCTATCTGTGTTACAGTCAGCTGTCAGCTTTTCCTGTTGCCCACTGTTTGGTCTCGTTTTCCTTTCAAAGCAGTATCTTCTAACTGTTTTAACTGCCGCCAAGCATCTCCACCCATTTTACCCTCAGAGATTGCATCTTCCATATTGCATAACATTAAATAGGCCAAGACAGTTGGAGTGGAGCTATTTTTAAAGAAACAGACTCTAGTATTATGCCATGAAACACAAAACTGCAAGTCCAATAATTCTTTGAATTAATTTTATGAGTGTCTGAGGTACAAATACTACAAACTTATTGAGTAATCAAATATTACATATATAATAGGAAAATGAAGTGGGAGTAAAATACAGCACAACATAAAGAAGAAAAGTGAAATGAAATCCAGCTTGCTAAAGATAGCCTAGTACAATTGGATATGGTAGTAACAGAAAAGAGGATATTTTTCATGTAAAGCAGCAATCAATACATACACAACATGTGAAAGTTTCTCCACAAGCTACTGAGATGGAAATAGAACAATTAGTAAGAAAACAAAGATCCCCCAAGAATATAATAAACCCAAGCTGCAGAGTCCTAAAGTACTTTTCATGTACAGAATGTAATGACATTACTTTTCCTACTTTTCTGCCAGAAATGCCAGGCCAGCAGGATGATATAGAGTCTTATAAGCCTTTCTGCTTCGTTTCTGTAATAAATATGCATTTCTGTACTGCATATTTAGTAACGTGTACTAAAATAGTCTACAAACACAGGAGAAAATAATGTGTTCTTTTTCAGTGTCCTTATTTTCTGTTCATAAATACTTCAAGACTCCTTGCAGTTATGTGCCATTTTCTACAAATAATTAGCTAAGTGTCGTGCATGCTTTTCTCTTTATTTAAAAATCGAGTAGTCTATTGAGTTCTGACTTGATACATCGAGTGAATTTACATGACATAATGCAGTTAAATATGTAGATACCATGGTATTGCTGATGGCACGATACAAAAACATAAAGGAATAATTTGTATGAAAAGAAGTTGCCTAACAGTCTGTAAAACATGTAGCTTAATGCTGCTGCCTGAAGCATGTGGCCCAAAAATACTTTTTTAGCATGTTGATTGTTTTGGATCTGTTTCTAAGACATCTAATTCTCCCTCTACATTGAAAAAGCAACTTGTGCACTTAATTTAAATTACGGATGTGGCTATGGGACAGAAACCAGAAAGTTAGGTTTTGCAATATTCAGTTCTGCAGTAACCATATCCCTTCTTAGTTTAGACTTTAATGTGTAAAGGAAATCTGTCAGAGAAGAGCTTGAAACCAGTTTTCTTAGAAATCAATCTGTTTTGAACCAGGATTACCACAGAGTGAATCCATCTATTACAGTCTCCAGCCTTTAGCATTCTGTACATGTCCTACTGCATTTTTTGATAAAAAATGAGATTCTTTTGCATAAAGAGAGCATCACAAGGCACAACTCCAACGTAAAATATATGAAACGTGAGAACTGACTGATAATACTCCTTACCTCTAAATCACATGTTTTAACCTGTGCCTTCTTGACTATAACGACACACAGCTTTGACTGACCTTATATATTTTATTCCTTCAGTTCAGTCATTCTTAAAATACACGTGTTTCATGTAAAATAACATTTCATATGGATCAACACAGAAAATGGTTGGTAAATGCATATGGAATAATTCACCGCACACTGTTTGACAAGGTCGTATCTTTTAAGTATTTGATGACCAGTAGTCATTTTTTTGAATGATAAATCATAGAATCATAGAGTGGTTTGGTTTGGAAGGGACCTTAAAGATCATCTTGTTGCATAGGCACGGACACCTTCCACTGATCAGGTTGCTCAAAGTCCTGTCCAACCTGGCCTGAACATTGCCAGGGAGCGGGCAGCCACAACTTCTCTGGGCAATCTGTTTCACTGTCTCACCACCCTCACAGTAATTAATTTCTTCCTTAAGGTTGATCTAAATCTACCCTTGTTCAGTTTAAAGCCATTACCCCTTGTCCCATCACTACAGTCCCTGACAAAAAGTCCCTCCCAATCTCTCCTGTAGGCCAACTTTCCGTACTGGAAGGTTTCTACAAAGTTGCCCCAGAGCTTTCTCTTTTCCAGGCTGAACATGCCCAACTCTCTCAGCCAGTCCTCATAAGGGAGGTGCTCCAGCCCCCTGATCATCTTTGTGAGCCTCCTCTGGACCCGCTTGAGCAAGTCCATGTCCTTCTTACGTTGGGGCCCCAGAGCTGGATGCAGTACTCCAAGTGGGGTCTCATGAGAGCAGAGTAGAGGAGGAGAATCATCTCCCTCGTTGTGCTGGCCGTGCTTATCTTTATGCAACCCAGGCTATGATTGTCTTTCTGGGCTGTAAGCACGCATTGCCAGTTCATATTGCCTTTTCCGTCCATCAATACCCCCAGGTCCTTCTCTGCAGGTCTCAATTCACTCATCGCCCCACCTGTAATTGTGCTTGGGATTGCCCCAACTCATGTGCAGGACCTTGCACTCGGCCTTTTTGAACCTCATGAGGCTTTAATGGACCCCCCTCTCAAGGCTGTCAAGGTCATTTTGGATGGTATTCCTTCCTTCCAGACTGTCGACCACACAGCTTAGTGTTGTCAGTAAACTTGCTGAAGGCGCACTCAATCCCACTGTCCATGTCGCCAACCAAGATGTTAAACAGCACTGGCCGCAATACCGACCCCTGAGGAACTCCACTTGTCACTGGGCTCCACTTGGACATTGAGCTGTTGACCACAACTCTTTGAGTGTGACTATCCAGACAATTCCTTATCCACCAATTGGTCCATCAGTAAAATCTATGTCTCTCCATTTAAAAGGCAAAGATGTCATGTAGGACAGTGTCCAGTGCTTTGCACAAGTCCAGATCGATGATGTCAGGTGCTCTTCCCTTATCCACCAATGCTGTAAAGCCATCGTAGAAGCCCACCAAGTTTGTCAGGAATTATTTGCTCTTAGTGAAGTCATGCTGGCTGTCACCAAACACCTACTTATTTCCCATGTGCCCTAGCATATTTTCCAGGAGGATCTCCTCCATGATCTTGCTGTACACATCCACCAGTTCCCCCAGGACCCTCAGATGCATCTAATCATGTCCCAGGGACTTGTGAACATTCAAGTTCCTTAGATAGTCTCAAACGTGATCTTCTTCTATAGTCAGTGGTACTTCATTCTCAGTAATGGAGTAAAAATTCATCTGTATTTTTCTTCAAATTACAGTTTACAATAATGTTTGTGCATGTTTGATGGTATAAATATGTTTGCAAGTACCTAAGAATAGTCACACAAACTTGAAGTATTATAAATGAATGACAATAACAGCAACAACCAATAAATAAGCAATGGTCTAGATGTTAAGCCACAAAATACAGAGTTGCAGGAGAGCTGAGCATGCACACGACCAATGTGAGCAAGCAATGCCCGTTTATTACAACTAAGAAAGCCCTTTTATAATGTTCTCCTGCACACGTGAGTAACATGCAGTACAAGTCCTCAAGATTGGACAGTTAAATTAGCCCGTGTTTTAAACCTTCTTATGATTGGATAAAAAGTGCCCCATCAGCCTTGCCAGGCTTCCTGCCTTGTATAACTTCCTCTTCCGTCCCAACCCCTTCCGGGGCTTGTTTGTCTCGTCGAGTTTCTCCCCCCTCATTCAGGGTCACATCCTTATCGCATTCTTGCTCAGGCTGAGGCTCTTATCAGTCTTGTTCTCACACAGGATTGCTCACATCTCCATTCTCTCACAGAAAGCCCTCTTGAATCCCAACACAGAGTTAATAGTTCTGGTTCTGAACTTTTGCTTCATTAATGATACTTTCTGTGCATGAACAAATACTAACTATTGAAGAAATGCTATTTAATGACTGGTATAAAATGAATTTACAATGATAGTTGCATTTTAGTATTTGGTCCAGAGGCATATTGGTTTTACTGAAATTAAAATTAAGTTGGAGAGGACATTGAAATCAAGGGAGATGTTTATTCTGAATCTTACAGTAGAGAAATTGATGTTTTATTTTGTGTAACAAAAAGGTATCAATACGAAAGTATGTAAGAATATATTCAAATATCAGGGAGAAAACTATTCTTTAAAGAAAATATTTCAATGAAATGTTGAAAAAAAAGTCAGAGGTCAAAGCAAATATACTCTATTAGTTGAACTAATACTGTTAGTTATGGCTAATTTGTAACACTTGTCTGAAAAATTAAATATTCATTACAGAATCATCTAGGCTGGAAAAGACCTTGAAGATCATCCAGTCCAACCGTTGACCTAACACTGACAGTTCCCAACTACACCATATCCCTAAGCACTATGTCATCTCTATCCTTAAACACCTCCAGGGATGGAGACTCCACCACTGCCCTGGACAGCCCATTCCAACACCTAACAACCCGGTTTGTAAAGAAATGCTTCCTAATATCGAGTCTACACCTTTCCTGGTGCAGCTTGAGGCCATTACCTCTTGTCTTATCACTTACTACTTGGTTAAAGAGACTCATCCCCAGCTCTTTGCAACCTCCTTTCAGGTAGCTGTAGAGGGCGATGAGGTCTCCCCTCAGCCTCCTCCTCTTCTTCAGACTAAACACCCCCAGTTCCCTCAGCCGATCCCCGTACGACCTGTGCTCCAGACCCTGCACCAGCTTCGTTGCCCTTCTCTGGACACGCTCGAGTCATTCAATGTCCTTTTTGTAGTGAGGGGCCCAAAACTGAACACAGGAATCGAGGGGCGGCCTCACCAGTGCCAGGGGTCAGATCCCTTCCCTGTCCCTGCTGGCCACGCTATTGCTGACACAAGCCAGGATGCCATTGGTCTTCTTGGCCACCTGGGCACACTGCTGGCTCTTGTTCAGCCGGCTGTCAATCAACACCCCCAGGTCCCTCTCTGACTGGCAGCTCTCCAGCCACTCCTCCCCAAGCCTGTAGCGCTGCTGGGGGTTATTGTGGTCCAAGGGCAGCCCCCGGCATTTGGCCTTATGGAAACTCCTCCAGTTGGCCTCAGCCCATGGCTCCAGCCTGTCCAGGTCTCTCTGCAGAGCCTCCCTACCCTCGAGCACATCAACACTCCCACCCAAGTTGGGGTCATCTGCAAACTGACGGAGGGTGCACTCGATCCCCTCGTCTAGATCATCAATAAAGATGTTAAACAGGAGTGGCCCCAAAACCGAGCCCTGGGGGACACCACTCGTGACCAGCCACCAACTGGATTTAACTCCGTTCACCACAACTCTTTGGGCCCGGACATCCAGACAGTTTTTTACCCAGCAAAGCATGTGCCTATCTAAAATGCAAGCAGTGAGTTTTTCCAGGAGAATGCTGTGGGAAACGGTGTCAAAGGCCTTACTAAAGTCAAGATAAACAACATCCACAACCTTTCCCTCATCCAATAAGCAGGTTGCTCGTCGTAGAAGGAGATCAGGTTTGTCAGGCAGGACCTGCCTTTCATAAACCCATGCTGACTGGGCCTGAGCATCTGTTTGTCCATCATATGACTTCTAATGTCACTCGCGATGACCTGCTCCACGACCTTCCCTGGCACCGAGGTCAGACTGACAGGTCTATAGTTTCCTGGATCATCCTTCCTCCCTTTCTTGTAAATGGGTGTCACATTTGCCACCCTCCAGTCTGATAGGACCTCCCCAGTCAGCCATGACTTCAGATAAATGACAGAAAGCAGCTTGGTGAGCACATCTGCCAAATCTTTCAGCACCCTCGGGTGTAACCCATCCAGTCCCACAAACTTGTGTGCATCCAAGGGGTGTAGCAGGTCTCTGACCACCTCCTCTTCAACTGTGCTGACCTCGGTCTGCTTCCCCTCCCCATCTCCCAGCTCATGAGGCTGGGTGTCCGGGGAACAGCCAGTTCCACTGCTAAAGACTGAGGCAAAGTAGGCGTTGAGCACCTCAGCCTTTTCCTCATCCTTTGTTACCACGTTTCCCTCTGCATCCAGTATAGGAGAGAGATTTTTCCCAATCCTTCTTTTGATGTTAACGAACATTTTTTGTTATCCTTAACAGCTGTAGCCAAATTGAGCTCTAGCTGTGCTTTGACTCTCCTTATGTTCTCCCTGCATAACTTCACTACATCTTTATAGTCTTCATGAGAAACCTGTCCCCTCTTCCAAAGGCAATATATTGTCCTTTTGTTCTTGAGATCCAGGCAAAGGTCCCTGTTTATCCAGGCTGATCTCCTTCCCCACCTGCTTGTTTTTCAGCACATGGGAACAGCCTGATCCTGTGCCTTTAAGACTTCACTCTTGAAATATGTCCAGCCTTCCTGGATTCCCATATCCCTCAAGGCAGCCTCCCAAGGGATTTTGTTAATCAGTCTTTTGAACAGGTCAAAGTTAGCCCTGTGGAAGTCTAAGGTGTCAGTTTTACTAACCCCTCTCTTTTTTCTCAAAGGATCGAAAATTCGATCATCTCATGATCGCTGCACCCTAGACCCCCTCCAACCTTTACTTCCCCCACAAGCTCTTCCTTGTTCACAAGCAGCAGGTCCAGGAGGCACCTTCCCTGGTCAGCTCACTCACCAGCTGTGTGAGGAAGTTATCCTCCACACAGTCCAGGAACCTCCTGGATTGTTCCCTCTCTGATGTGTTGTGATCCCAGGAGATACTTGGGAGGTTCAAGTACCCCACAAGAACAATGCCAAATGACAGCAAGATTTCTCCCAACTAGTTATAGAAAGCTTCATCCACCTCACCGCTTTGTTTGGGGGGTCTATAGCAGACTCCCTCAGCAAGATCTGCTTTGTTGGCCTTAACCTAATCCAAACACTCTCAACCCCATTATCACTACCCTTGATTTCTGGGCTGTCATAGCGCTCTCTTACATACAGGGCCACTCCACCACCTCTCCTTCCCTGTCTATCACTTCTGAAGAGCTTGTACTCATTGATTGCAGCACTCCAGTTGTGTGAGGCACCCCACCACATTTCTATTATAGCTACTATGTCATAGTTCTTGTGATGCTTCATGGCCTCAAGCTCCCCCTGTTTGTTACTCATACTGCGTGCATTGGTATAGATGCACTGGAGATGAGCTAATGAACCCAACATCTTTTTTGTGAGCGTGGGCCCCATTTCCTGACAGACCCTTCTCAGGTGCTTCCATGGTTCCTAAACAACTTTCCCTTCTCTCAAATGAAGTGGCAGAGGGAGAGCCCTCACCAGTTCACCATCTTTCAAGCCTTGGCATACCTCCCTTGAGCCTGCTCCTAACAGGCCCAGTTATCTCCCCATCCCACCTCATATGTAGTTTAAAGCCCTGTCGATAAGCCCTACTATCTCCTGCCCCAGAATCCTTTTCCCCCTCTGGGACAGCTGCATCTCACCTGTCTCACTTGTCGCCAGCAGACCAAGTGCCTTATAAACCTCGCCATGGGCAAAGAACCCAAAATTCCGACAGTGGCACCAGTCTCTGAGCCACCTGTTAATCAGATATTTCAGATTTCCACCCTCTATTAATTAATAACAATTTTTAAATCTATTATATTATTTGTACATGTGTTTCTATTTAAATAAACAAAACACATGCACATAGTATAAAAATTAACAATGTGGCAGTCCATTTTACTATATCTGTCAAGGTTTTTCTTCTCCATTAAGAAGATTTTTATGAAGAGCTCTGAAAACATTGTAACTTGCTTTGTATTAAAAATACATAGACCTTTGGATGCCTAATTTTCACTTTATGATTGCCATCTCCATGGGTGTGAATATAGAACATGCTCTATTCTCTTTTGTCTGAAATTAGAGGTTGTTTTATAAGTTCTATTGCGAATAAAAATGTGAATGTCTTGAGACCAGTTACTAAATAGTTCATTAAACAATGTGGGAAACAACAATTCTTTGAAATTCCTTCCAAGTTGTCCCTTATTTGCATGATTGAATCTATATTTCCCCTATATTCCACCTCTACATTCCACCCCTTGGTTCCTACCTGCAGTAAACTGCTTCTATTCCTGAATCATCTCTAAGGATTCCTAGTTTTCAGTTTCCTATACAGGGTGGTAGCATAGCTGGATTAGGCATTTATTTGAAAAATAATATAAAATTCTTGATTCAGTTAACCATACTTGTTCACGATTTGACGGGTACTGGTTCACTTCTGGTTTTGATAGCTTCCTTTCAGAATAAGTTCCTGCACACTTTTTAGTCCCTCTCCTGCACTTAGCCATCTGGATAATGAACATATTACTACTACAACACTGTGGTGTTATGAAAAAGCAGGTCCTCTACAGTGTATTGATTTAGGCTGAATTAATAGCAAGGGATTGCATTTAGGCATTTGGATTAATTTATTTTCTTGAGCTTCTCTGTAACTAATTGCCAAAGAGATCATCCAGCATACTTTTCTTTCTTGGTTCATCTATTATAGCTTACATAAGCTAGTTTACATAAAGTGAGCAAAGATTAGATTGTTGATCACCCCACTTATCCAATCAAATGTAATTTCATTTGGTAACTAACTTCAAAGAAAGGCAAAGCAAATTAAAAACTATGAAATTACTTCCGTGTGTGTAATATTCAAATAGGCTGGTATACTTCAGTATGGGAAAGACACAACTTGGGGAAAGGGAGATGTAAGCGTGGTATACATACTCATAAGCATAAGGAAGAGAAAGTATTGAAACTGATGGTTCTTCATCTCTTCTGGTGAAAGAAGGGATGGTCAGCAAAGACAAGTAGGATGCAAGTTCAGAACAAAGAAAAGGAAGTGGGTTTTTTTTCATGCAGTGGATAGCAGAGCTGTGGAACTCCTTGCCAAAGGACATTGCAGTGGCAAAGAGTTGATGAGAAGCTTGGATGGCCACCTGGAAGAGCTGTGAACTGGAAGTGACTAAGGAGAGAAGCTTTATGAGACTACAGAAATCCCCTGAGCTGAAATCAGTTGGAATCCGAGACCATATCAGGAAGCCATATGTCTGTCCTGTCCATACTCTTCCCTGAGTAATTGCTTATGACCGGTGCTGGAGACAGGCTTGTGGTCTAGGCAGACAAATAGACTAAACCCGTATTTCTGTTCCTATGTTTCAACCTTGTAAACTTCAGGAAAGTGTTGTTCTACAAAAAGAGAGAGATATTTGTACACATATTCACTCTCATTTTCTCCCCCGTCATTGCCTCACCAAACTTGATTCTTTCCAGTAGCCACCTGGGAATGGATTTCCTGCTGGGTTAATTACCCTAAAAGCTGACAAACCTGTCGACTGCTCTCACCACAGCAGCTGTTCAGACATTCCATTATATATAAGCCGTGTAATTCTCCCCTGTTAACTTGCCAAACAGCATGCAGTTGGCTGAGAAAACAAGTCATGGCAATTGTTCCTTTATGACTGGTATGCATCACCTCCTCAGTAACTTAGATCACAAAAATGGCGTGTGTTTCTTAAGTATATTGCCTGTGCACTCCTGCCCACATCAATACAGATAATAATGGTGCAGTCTTCTGGTAATGGAACAGGTAATTACACAGCTCCCACAAACATTCTTCTATTACTCATGAATTCATACAGCAAAATATGCTAAACATTGTTAGTCTGACACAATTTTGATACTTTGCATGTGTTTGTGATTCTCTCTGAATGTAGATTGTGTGCATTGTCAAGACAATCACTATACAGAGGTTATAGACAAAAGCTAGACTAAATTAGAGCCAAGTTTAGGATTAAATTACTACAATGACATGGTATCTTCTAGAAAAGCAGTTAAAAGAAATTCAGATATGTATAGGCATCAAAATAATAATTTAGGGCATCCAATAATCTTATCTCTACAATAAAATTAGGCCATAAAATATTTATGTTGTTATAAGATTATATTTGTTTGTATTTTCAAAGACTGAGTTACATTAAAAAAAAAAAAAAAAAAAATCCCTTTGGGATTCTTCCTACTAAAATGTTAAACAGAAGTGCACTCTCATTTTCATCCATGCTTCCACTGCATGTCTTTTCATATTACATAGGTCCTGATATTTTACATTCATCACTATAAACAACCGACACATGAAATTGTTAAAATCCCAGTGGAGCTGATATCAGCACTGATGTTTCAACATTTTCATACAATTTTTAAAGAATCTCACTCTTCTGCCCAGTTTAAAAAAATCAAGTGTGGATAATCCCTTTTACCTTAAATATATATTCCAGCAACAACAACAACAAAATCTTAAGCAGCAAAAAGAAAACATTTACTTACAGTGTCTTAGAGGGTGTTAGGATTTGTATATCTTCTTCCAGTCACATGTGTCAAGGGAAAATGGTATTCTAACTAATGCCTCTATAACATTGATTAAACCTTGTCCATAGCATGATGTACCATTAGTATTACAAAAAGTCTTAGAATATCTAAAACGCACACACTGCAAACATGACACTGAATTATCTGACTTTTTTATATCCATTGCTGTAGCGTAAAAGTTCTTTTTCTCCTGATATTGTATCGATGGGGTGTTTTATTACAGCAAGACTTCCTATATTACCTCAGGCTGTGAAAATGTTATTTTAACTTCTTTCAGAATAATGTCACAACCTGTCCATTAAAATTAACCATTAACATGTGAACTGCAAGCTGTTTAGCAGCACAATCTCTTCAGCTAATAAAGACCATTCCTCCCTCCCCACCCCCCCAGATGGTGAAGTGGGCCATTGTAAGGCTCAACTCCTTATTAGAAATGTTTGCCCCATTTACAACTGTCACTGAGGGTCATTCAGAAGGCAACCTGCCTGAACTTTACCTTCCCCCAGTCACCCTCAAAACTATCCATTATACAACTCATCAACCTTAGGAGGAATGAAGCAGAAGAGAAAGCTATTATGCAAGAACAAAAATTACAGTGAAAGAAGAGTATTCAACAACATTTTTAGTAGGATGATATTTTTTCACTTTGAAAAAGTAAAAGCAAATAAGTCCCAGAAAAAGACTAATATGTCTACAAGCCCTCATAGTGGAAACAGTGCTAAATACAGATAGGAAATAAACTATAAAAGGGCCTTGGGCACAAACAGAAAGGAAGTAATTATTTTATGACTCCCTTTCCTCCCTTTTAGTTACTGAGATTATAACTATATTTTATTGCAGTGGCCAAGCAGTCACAGAAGTCAAGATGTCTGTTTGTGCTTGTGCAAATATAGCCAGAATAAATTTGTCCTTGCAAGAAAGTCTATCAACTAATGACATCCAGCAGGTCTTATTTCCTAAGGGAAGAATTAATTTCTCATTAATGACAATTGTAAAGATTATATCACAATTCATTACTCAGTTCACTGCCCAGGAAAAGACCTAAGGAGGTCAGTGTTCTGCTTCAGCATTGATTTTTTTTTTTTTTTTTTTTTTTTTGCTTGACTCAGATGTGTAAACTTGAAATTCTTGTGCTGATGAGTGGATGAACATAGCTGTATCAAAATCCACTCTCCCAACACAACATGAAAATTACACCTCTTGGACTCATCAAAAGGACTCCATATCCCTTGCCTTGTCCCAAAGAGAAGTCTGTCAAGTCCAGTGAGAAACAAAATAAAATCCTGCTGCCAGAACCTCATTCAAATGATTTGAATATGTTCCTTTCCCTGCCCTCCACACGCTCATTGAAGCAGGAACGCTGGGAAGGCTTTACCGTTACAACTTTTGCCATGTAAAACTTCCTTTTGGCAACTCCAAGCAATTTATTTGATCCAGTCTCTTGGATATACCATCTTTCACACCAACGACTCACAAACTACTTAAGAATAAGCAGCTGTTTGACAACATAAAGCAAGGCTACTTGGCAGTTTAGGACAGGAAGTACAGAGAGTTACCATATGCAGCTTTAAAAAATTGGAGCAATATCCAAACTGGAATATGGCCAAGACACTAGATCTAACAACTCTATTCCCACAGGCTCTGAGACATTTATTTCTTAATCCTCCAAATCTACTTTAATTGTGTGTAAGGAAATGTCCGTGTCAAAAGAAAAAAAACAAGCATTACAGTAGTTCTTTTACAGCTCTTTGTCTGCACATACCACTCAAATCAAGTTTCCTTCCCACTATTACACTTTCCAATTACTGATCTCTTCTAATCTGTTCCTATTTCCTATCATTTTCTCAGTTACTCTGCTTGAGTTTGACTTGACTTTACTTCATTAATTTACTAATAGCTCTTCCTGCCTGCTGCTCCCTATTCTAACCCTTTATTTAGTACCTTCTGAAGTTGATTAAGGTACCAGAGAAACTCTGATTCTATCTGCCAGTTGACTGATAAAAATGTGGAGTAGATAAATGTGATTGAACAGCTATCTTGTCCTACCACTTAATTTATTATTTTTTCCTGCATTTATCCTTACAACTTTTGTGGTTTCACACAGTTCCATAACTTGTGCTTTAAATCAGTTGTTCTGTTTCATGATTAATTGGCAGGCAACATGATTTTAGAGGTCCCTGGTTTAGAGGTCCCTGGATCATAGATTTTTAATAACAAGAGTCCTGTCTTTGGGATGTTATATTTTTCACCACACTCAGCAACAATATAAATAATATTCAATTTCGGGGGAGTCATGGGAGATCATATTATATTGTTCTGGTTTTGAAAGGTCATTTGAAGATATAGTCCATATCATTTTATTCATAGATAGCATTGTGGTGCTATGTGTGAAGAGATTGATACTTATTTTGCTGGGTACTTTATACACAATAAATTAATTAATTACACTGATCAGAAGGGTTATATATAAAATCTGTACAACAGTAAACACAAAAACTTAAAGCAGTTTAGTTTTTCAAAGTGAAACTTAAGATATGGACAGACACTAAGGGATTTGGGATGTTGATATTTTTGCAAAATGTTCATTATTTAGAATCTCATTTACATTCATAGATTTTTAAAATCTCAACTATTAAGAATAGTATATCCAAGAAAAGTGTTGTAATCTCCAATAACCATGTATTAACATTTTAGAGAGGTCTATATGTATTACATCGACACAAGCTACCCTTCTGCAAGACACACTGAAGTATACATTCTGTTGGGTGGAGTTCTGATTTCACTTCTGGCAGTGGTGCATGCTTCAAAAGCTGTAGAGTATAATGTCATTTCAAACTACATGACTGCTTCTGAAGGGGAAGTAACTCCTTAGACAAGGGTGTAGTCTCCACAGATGTTTAGCCTAGAGGCTATGAGAGTCCCTGGAAAATAAATGAGCTATGACTGGACAAGTCCTAATTCTGCATTTGCTACCGTATTGTTTGGAATAAATAAAACAAAGTGAGAATAGTTTACAAGTTAGCCCTAAGTCAGAAGTCTTGAATTACATAATAAACTAGAATAAATGGCACCAAAAGAGAGATTTTCCTAAAAAGAAAAAAAGAAAAAAAGAAAAAAAAAACAAAACACAAAAAAAACCCCTCCACAAACAGTCAGATAGTAAGGAAGATCATGCAAATTGTACCAAATAAAACCGCTATTTACATTTTAATCCAAAGTAGAACTTTGATACAAATACAGTCCCTCTTTTCATTACATAAAAATGTAGGTGAAAGTTTCTTAAAGTTAATTTTAAAATTAAAGTATTGTGAATCATCGCTCTCATGCTCTGACTTCCTTCAGGCTTCTTCATGTGACTGAAGCCTTTGTTTAGAGAAAGTGAACATGACTTGATTAGATGAGATTAAGTTTGACTAGAATCACCTGCCCCCTGTTTTTCCATCTACTCACTTTTCTTGCTGTAAGGAAATGGTCACTTAGGGAAGGATAAAAAGGGGAAGAAAAGACATAAAGGAAAAAAAAAAAAAAAAGAGAGAGAAAAGAGGGGGAAAAAAGAGAGCAAGAGAATACTTTGAACATCTTATTCCATTTTACCTAATAGCTTAATTGCTCAATCAGAACAGTTGGTTCCCATGCAACAGGAATGATAATTCCTGCAGCAAAACTTAGCAAATGTAGAAAATTTAGGGCATTTCACAAGAGCATGCAATCTGCAGGTAACCATTTTCTATCTATCTCAAACAATTTCAGTTGTTCCTTGAATAGCTGTAAGAGACTAAGAAATGAACTTAACACTAAGAGAGAGATTTCCAAAGGCCAGTCTGTCACAGAGATGCCCAAATTCTCTATACCAACTCTTTTAACAGGACTTAGATGCTAAATTGCCTTCCGTATCTTTGACAGCCTGAGCCTAGAGATTTGTTCCTAATGTAACAGCTTCATCTTTATAAGAACACATTCATGAGTAAAGGTGTATTGAATGAAGAGTTAAATCTTAATAGAAGCAGGTCAGTCCTCATCACTTGAAATACTTCACCCTGCTTGCCAAGAAATCTAACTTCATGTTTTATCTTTTTTAATCCTAAATTTTAAAACACTGTAACATTTAGGATTTTAAAAATAAAGGATTTTTTATTCTTTTATGAAATTGGGAAGTGTACAGAAAGAAATAATTTCAAATTTAAGAATTGTAATTTGATAACAATATTATTACTTCCCAATCTTCATTAAGATGAAGGAACAAGAATTACTTTGCCTTAAAGGTTAGCATTTTGACATATGTATGTCATAAATCCAGCAGTTTTCAATCAGGCAGTCATGTGAGGTAGGATGCATTTCACTTAGACACAGTCAAGTGTCTAAAAATTAGAGATCTAGGTTATGCTTGTCATCTTGATTCTCCAATTATCAACGGAAATAGGCATCTCCCAAGAGAAATTTAGTATCTTTAGATAAATCTTCAAGACAGATGAGATTAATCTTTCTGTGTAGATTTCTGTTTCCTTTCAGTTACCGTAGAGATAGAACAGACAAGAAGCTCAAACTTGAGGCCTAGACTTCTAACAGTAAAGGTAGATATCTGGGGTCCTCTTCAAAGGTACAATCATTAAGGTAATATTTGTTTATAGGGAGTCTAAACTCAAGCTCTCAAGTATCCCAAGATTTTAAAAAGCTGCACTCAGAGCAAAAATCAGATTACAAGTGTGTGGGCACAAAAAAAAAAAAATGAGTGAGTTTAATTGGAAAGACCCACTTCTGAAATTCTTTACATGGGATTTTGACTTTGCAGATTTCATGAAACTGATCGCTATTTCATTAAATAATTCTGTATAAATAATTAAATAATTACAGTCATGGACTGCTGTGAATGCCAGTTTTATGGTGCCATTAAATATTTTTGTTACAGCTCATTAAGTTGGCAATAAAATGTAATATCAGATCCATTCTCCTTTTATCCCCCCACCCTCAGCCCAGGAAATATCAGTGTATGGCAACTGAAATAAGCTTGGGTGAAGGTGAAATCATAAGAATTGTTCTTCAACTATGAGAAAAAGAAAAATTAGTCCTTTGTAGGAAAAAAAGGGCTGCTGGTAGTGTTCTATTACTTTATACTCAGTTGCACTTCAGAAATAGCAAATTTTCCTGGAATTTGTTAAAATTACGAAGACCATATTGGTGGTGTTTTTTAATTAAGGCTTTTGAGGTAAAGTCTTATTATTGAAATGACTGAATGCTTTCATTAGTAGGAAGTGCTACAGACACAGTTGAGTGGTAGATATTGTTATCCATTATTGTCTGAACTGTTTTCCATATTCATACTTCATTTTCAGGTCCTGTGAATTAGTAAATACAGATTATATTGGCTAAAGCACTAGAATCCCTAATGGTCATTGTATGACTGTCATTTTGGTGTCTGACTGGAGTAGAATCTTCATGTGGTACTACATAACGAGTCTTCTGAAACAGAACAGTGCAAGTATGTGGCTGTTCAGAGCACATCATTAAGAGTGTTTTAGATTACATTTATACCTGTGTTCAGGTTTTACAACTCAGCATTGACAGTGTGTAACATCCCCTGAAAGAGCAGAGTGGTTAAACTCAGATGTGCACAGCTAGGCATTGTGTTTTTAATGGCATACTTTAAAGCACATCTAAGGCATGCTTTCTTTAACAGAGTAGATTTCTCAATCTGAGGGTGTTCCAACCTACAGTGCCCACAGAGTGCCCTTCCCACTAGGCTTAATGCTTCTGTAAGAAATCGATTCCTTCACTGTTTTTTGGTCTAGTTAGGATTTTATTTTTGTTTCTAAATATGCAACTTAGATTTTATCAGCAGCAAAATGGGTAGAGAAAAATATTTCCAATAATTTTTACCACTTAATTTTGCTAATAAACATATTTATGATGTACAGAAAGTCAAATTTACAGCCAAATAATGAATGATCTTGATAGATGTTGTAGTTTAACCCTTGTAGACAGTTAAGCCCCACATTGCTCACTCCCCCACGGCAGAATGGAGAAGAGTCGGCAGGGTAAAAGTGAGAGAACTTGCACATTGAGATAAAGACAGTTTAATAGGTAAAGCAAAAGCTGTGCACACAAGCAGAACAGAAAAAGGAATTCATTCACTACTTCCCATCAGCAGGAAGGTGTTCATCCATCTCCACGAAAGCAGGCCTTCAATATGTGTAGCAGGAAGACAAATACCATAACTCTGAACACCCCTCTTCCTCCTTCTTTTCCCAGTTTTTATTGCTGAGTGTGATGTCTAATTGTGTGGAATAGCCCTTTGGTCAGTTGGGGTCAGCTGTCCTGGCTGTGTCCCCTCCCAGCTTCTTGTAAACCCTCAGCCTACTCACTGGTGAGGTAGGGCGAGAAGCAGAAAAGTTCTTGATGATGTGTAAGTACTGCTTAGCAATAACTAAAAAAATCCCTGTGTTATCGACACTGTCTTGTCACAAACCCAAAACATAGCACCATGTGTTAGCCGTTGTGAAGAAAAATAACTTTATCCTAGCCAAAACCAGTACAATAGGGAAGAGAATGTTTCTTCAGGACTTCAACACTCTGAAGGAGTAATTTTATAATTATGGTGCAGTGGTACACAGGTACCATGGTCCTAAAAATAAAATATATGCATCTTAATTCTCTTTACAGTCTCAGTATTTGAAGTCTCTCAGTGTTTTAGTTTGGCAGCAAGTGCTTGTTATCAGAATCAATGGTCAGTATTTAATTTACTATTAAATTAAATACCTTAAAAATTACAACTTTATTGTATTTATATGTATTAATAATTAGATATTTGTAATATCTATTAAAATTTAGATAAGCAAAAAATTGAAAATTTAGGAATCATGTTTTAATTTGTGAAAATAGTCCTATTGATATGCTTTCATATGCACGTAAGTAAAAATGTAGAAGAAAACTTTTTACTGTGTAATTCATATGCTGCATAAAGGTGTGAAGATTCTTTTGTAATCTTTTGCACTGTTTTATATGTAATTGAATTAAACTTATTTTTAAGTGGCAGAGGTGGAAGAAGCTTCTGGCTTTATTATTATGAAAGGATATCTGTTTGTCCATATACACATACCCTTACACATCTCTCCAAGAACTAGTTATTATCCTCTGAATTCAATTGTGTATATTTATGTGTGTGTATGTGCATATATGTGCACATGTATACATATTTTTGCATTGTTATTACATTAAATATCAAGATTCCGTCATAGTTTTAATTTTTCTGTGTACAGAAAAGTTATTGGAAAGTAGAATCACTTTCAGCTTCATCCTTCATTTATTTTCTTCTTGAGAAAATTAAGCTGATTCTTCCAAGGTTTAAAATATTGGGGGGTTGTTTGTTTATTTTCTCTATGTAAAGAGGCTGGAAGACACAGTCAGTCAATAGTCTCAGGAGGTTTGCAGATGTTCATTTAAAGGCATTAAGGAGCAGATGTATTCTCTGGCAAATGGCTCAAGTTGCTGTGACCCTCTGTTTGTCCCTCAGAAAGATAATTTACTAAACAATGAGGTGAATAAGACCTGTTATGAATAAATGATTACATTTCTCTGCACATGAAGGTTACTGCAATCAGTATGCTGTCCAGCTGCAATGAGGAACAAAGAATACTTTCCCTGTAAGGACATATCCTATATGGAACTAAACATCTGCAATCCCCAAGGCTTTCTTAGCACCAGGCAAGCAAAGATAATAGATATCTCACAGGGTCAATCATTCAACAGATGAAGGAGAAAATGGCAAGTTATTTTAGGCCAGGTGGGCCTGTGGTAGCTAACATCGGTACTAGTGGCTTTAGGGGTGGCATAATCTTTACTGTGACCAGGAAAACATCAGGGAAGGAGGAAGACACATGTTCTCCTTTGAGCAACATTACGGTGCTAGATGGTAATATCCACATTAAAATGTAGATATATAGAATCATAGAATGGTTTGGGTTGGAAGGGACCTTAAAGGTCATCTAGTTCCAACCCCTCTGCCACAGTCAGGGACACCTTCCACTAGATCAGGTTGCTCAGAGCCCCATCCAACCTGTCCTCGAACACTGCCAGGGATGGCGCATCCACAAACTCCCTGGCAACCTGTTTCAGTGTCTCACCACCCTTACATTAAATCTGAATCTACCCTTCTTCAGTTTAAAACCATTATCTCTTGTACTGTCACAACATGCCCTTGTAAAATGTTCCTCTCCAGCTTTATTGTAGGCCCCTTTTAGGTACTGGAAGGCTGCTGTGAAGTCTTCCTAGAGTCTTCTCTTCTCTAGGCTGAACAAGCCCACCTCTCAAAGCCTGTCTTCATCTAAGATGGGTCCTTTTGTCAGTGGAAAATGAACTGGTGTCACGTCCCTCTCAGACAAGGGGGACAAGTGACTCAGATTCACAAATCCCCAATGGAGCAGACAACAAGTCTCTAAGTCCAAGCATTTATTAACTACCCACAATGTACTAAATGAACACACGATAATTGGCTAAGTACATAGGAAGTTGTGGCAAGCAATACAATATGCCTTGCATTTCTTAATGGCAAAGGGAAAAGAGGGAGAGATTGGGAATGAGGAAATACAGATCACCGGTCTGGGTTCCTGCACTGATCCCGCCAGTGAGAGTTCCAGGAGGCAGCATCAGTCGTCTTCACTTGCATCCGTCTTCTTCACTTCACTGCTCTCTCCAGGGTCCCCCCTTTCTTCCCCCCCTCCATTTATACCCACTTTCCTTGGGTCTGTCCCCTAGGTCGACCCAGATACCTATGTATCCCATGTACGGGGAGGGGTAAGGTGTTTCATGGGATGATGTATTTAGCATGATCTTGTTAGTCTTCCTTAGCATATTGATGGATGTTAACTTTAATAAGCGTTTCGTGGATAATGAAGCAAAGTTCATTCACCGGACAGATGGCCCTTGAAATTTGCCCAGGTGCCCCAGAGCAGGGCCGTCCTGTCTCCACAGGGCTCTCTCCTCCAGCTGCATTTTGTGCTATTCGGGCAGAGTTATCAGCTCCGACCTCCACAGAACGCACCCTGTGACCCACAGTTTTGTCTTGCGAGTGTTTGAGGCATTTCTTCAATCAGCCTCAACTTTTGCTTTCCCAGTCTGTTTTTCTTAGTTTCTCGCAGGCCTGGTTTCTTGTCTCTCACAACTGGCATTTCTTGGATGCAGTCATCTTGAAGAGGGCATTTACATTTCACCATTGGTTTTGGTAAGTAAAGGCACCAATTTGGCTTTACTGACTATGAAGAAAGTGGAAGATCACTAGCTCAAATGTGTGCATTGACAGTCTCTGCATCTGGGGCCTGATTTGGTTCACTGAAACATAGTCATCTACTGCAGTCTGACAGGTTGTGGTTAGAGACATTTGTGTGAGTGGATGGCAGATATAAGATCCATAGAAGATCCAGGCCTTTCTGAAGTGGCAGCTTGAAGCCAAGCTGATTCAAAAAGAAGTCTTAAATGCCTTTAAATACTTATGACTAGATAATCAAGTTGCTGAAGTTATGTGATAATAATACCACCTTCTCTGATTGTTAAACATAGATTTAGATTGAAAATAATGCTGTAGGATCTAAAACTTTTCAATGTTGCAAGTGTTTCACTACTATCAGGGCCAGAGATTATGTTGCTATGAAATAGCCATTAATTTGCACCCTTAGCAATCAGCTTTAGTAGTTCACAATGCACATTAACCAAGCACTCTGTAAGTGATTGTTCATGCATGCTAAAAATGCAATGTTTCCTCATTATGTGGATACATTAGCCAGTTCTTATAACATTCTTTTTTTCTATCGCTAACCCATGAGTACTCAAGCTTAAAGGCAATAAAACAAATACATTAATTTTTCATTTTGAGAGCTAGAATTTCAGCTGGCTTATATAAATATAATTTCACTGGAGTTAATGGAGTTTTCAAAGTTTACACCAATTGAGACTTGACACAGAATGAGTTTATGCAATACAGTTGACCAGTACAGCTTGATACTTTTGGTATGAATACTTAACTTGGTCAAGTGAGCACAGTGAAAGTCAAACTTTCCAATACTAATGAGGTTTTTATTTTCTTTGGACTGTGGTTACAGAATGACTTAGGAGTTTCAGTGTTCTACACCTGTCTGTCTTTCCTTCTTGTTGGGCTCCTGATGAGTGCTAAGATCCCAGTCAAGCTTTCCCACAAGAATTGCTTAACTCATGGCTTCTGGCTGGATGTTCAGGCTTTCCTCTAAGTTCTACAGCTCCCTGGCTGGCCTCCTTCACTACAGGGTTGTCTTGGCTGTCTGCCCTGAGTATTTTTTCTCTCTGCTTCACCTTTGCTCTCTGCTGTACTATGTTCTTTTCCATAACTGCTGAGTGGACAGGAGACCTATTTCTAAAACTTCCTCCTAGTTCTATTTCCCAAACTGATGACTGAGTACAATAATTTATTTCAGCTCCTTCTCAGCATGTCCCTTGACAAGGAGCAGCTGAAGGGTGGAGTGAACATATTGAGAGAGGGATGCATTATTCTCATCTGGCCCAACACTAAAATGTGGCAGCAGCAATATTTACTCTCAGTCTTCCTAGGCTTTGAAAAGTTTGAGGAGAGAGTAGGATAACTGGCAGAATTCTGAAGGAGGTAGAGGTGGAAAAAAAAACCACAGATATCTCTGAAGAAAGAGACTCAGACATAGAAAAACAGTATTGTGTTTATCAACATATAGATGAAGAGCAGTAAGCTAAAGATGAACCCATCTAAGAAAAGCTGATACATATTAAAGAACACTAAAGAAATGCATTTCCTTTAATATTTTCCTTTGTTAGGATCTACACTAATTTATGCCATAGCTTCCAGTTTAGTTAAACTCACCTTTACAAATGTCAAAATGGTCTGAATTTGAGATCAATTACAATAACAATAAAAAAAAAAAAAAAAAGTGAGTTACAGTATACCATTAAAGCCTTTGAAATGTCCTATTATCAATATGGGAAGCAAAGAGAATGCAGCTGCATTCTTGGGAAGTGGAATAAATTGAGTTGTATTTGGTTTTGCCATGTATCTAAACCAGATAGAAACACAGAAGTTAATTTAGATCTTGCAAACTTTGTTGGAACCGGGAATAATTTCATTAAAATCAGTTTAAAAAGTCCTAGTATAAAAATGGAGTGAAAAGGTTATATAAAGTAGTCTAAAAGCTTTAATAATAATGTATGATTCTTCAGTGCTGGAGTCTGGTGGTGTCTTTGACAGCTGCCCGTGCTGAATACAAAGTGAGTATACATCAGCTACCAAATTAGAAATCTCCACTAATTTGTGAGTGCATGTTTGTGTTTGATAATGATGTTTGCAAGTGATTAGTTAGAAGGTTCTGGTACATCTGTACTTCCCCTATAGTTAAATGTTTATCAGAAAGAAGATCAGAGAAAAGCATGAAAATATTACTGAAGGGATCAAAGAGCATGAGGAATGAAGCAAACATTTGAAATAGGAACATGCTATGCTGAACATGCAAAGGTAAGGGTTCACAACCGGTCTCACAGTCATTCAAAATTTATATAATCAACAAATATGAGAAATATACCGAGATGTTCACTAGCAGAAACGTACAACTAAAACTTTCAGACTGCATTTGCTCAATATTTGAAATTCCCCATAAGGATAATTTTAGTGCCTTTTTCAGTGGAATAAAGTACTCACACAGAGTAAAATATCTCAACTGACTTTCTAGATATGATTAATTTAAAATATTATCAGGACAACAAAGGATATCATGATCCACATAACTTATATGCCTTTAAAGTTCATGTTGATTCCAATAATTTATCGTTTTAAATTTGATGACAATTTCTAGTGGAGATATATATATATATATATATATATATATATATATATATTGTTGGTTCAGAAGGACAGATTGAATTAATCACCATTAATGTTTCTAATCTTGAATTTTTGAGCTTGTGCCAAAACCAAAATATGTTTTAAGTAAGAAACATTGTTTTAAGTAAGAAACATATATACATGATTTTTTTTTTTTTTTTTTTTTTTTTAAATTTATAATATCTAGCTTGAATATAATCTTGTACACCTTTGATGGATAAACTTCAGGTAACATCCATGTTTAATTCCTACTTCATGCACTAGGGGGTTCCCTTTCCCTCCTGTTATGTTAACATTCCTAAATTGTTTAACATATATGTATTTAGGTTAGCAGGAAAAAAGTCAAGTGTTTTTGATTTGCTGCTATTTTAGGTGGAAGAATTTATTCAGCACATTAAGCTTTCACTATATGAAGGATTTAAACTATAATCCTGTCTCTAATAGAAGGATATGTAATATTATCCTGTATTTTGAAACTATTAATTTACAGATATAAAGATGTTTCAAGATTCTTGAGTTGTATGTGAATTATATTTACTAAAATAAATCATATTTTTATACACTTATTTGTGGATATTTTTTCATAAAATCTCAAGCCAAAACACAGATACACTATTATAGTTTTATAATAAAGTAAAATACATAGGAATAAACAAATATGACAGAGTAAATAAGACTTTTTCCTGGTTTTTAAAATATATTTCTGGGCATTAAAATAATATTAATGTACATTTTAGAACAGTGTGCCACTGTGTTTTCTTTTTCCGATATGAAAAACCTAATCCATCTAACTATATGTGCTACAGTATTGTATTTATTCACATTTATTATGCAATACTGCAGAGATTTTGTTTGCCTGGGTATTTGGTTAATAGTGTTATGGAGGTTCTGAGACACCTGTTAAGGAAGATATTATCTTCTGTCCAATGAATGACTTCATCCTTTCAGAACCTCCTGTCTTACATTCAGAACAAAGCTGGCAGTTAAAAGAATGTTTTTGAGAAGGACTGGGGGAAATGGTAAAACTCTAAAAATGTACTACATTTTTCCAGTATCCTATACTCTTCTAGTAAAAATAGCAAGTTCCATTCAAATTTTCTATTGAGTCAAAACTCCTGATATATTAATGCATTAAATATAATCGGAAAATATGTCGTAGTGTAATGATCCTTTAAATTAAACCCACTCCTCTTTCTACTTATTTCTGTCTGTATCTTTTGCCATACACCCAACTCTAGAGTAATCTAAGTAGGACTTAGTGACAGACCAAAGGCATATATTAGATATCTATGTATAAATATCAACTCAACAGTAGACCTAGATAATACAGTAAGTGATGCGGACAGATTTTCTGTTGACAAAATCTAGCTGCCTTTGTTAGGGTGAGCCAAATATTTTTCCAGACTCTACTGGCTTCTTTAATTAGATTGCCATTTTGACCATAGTGGGAGCTAGACATCTCAGACTACACAGGCACATATAGTTGTGTATCTGCAGTTAGGACCTGAACCATCTTCCTAAAGTGTTTAAAGAGAAAATATTGTATTTTCCTGTCTGATTCAGATAGGAAATAATATTATGTGTTTAATTCAGTTATGCATAATACTTTCAGTGTCTCTTACAAAGATCTAGGTATCCAAGACTTCTGCACAGATCTTGCAGATATGACACAGGACCTACATGGAGACCATGCCCCTCTAAAGTAGAAGCTGGACCACATATGCTAAGGCATCTCAAAAAGCATACTTGTCTAAGTGTAAGCAGCTAAGTAAAGCCCTAAGTTTCTTGTAAACACTAAACCAAAATCTATTTATTTCAGTGCAACAAGGAGTAGCTGTATCTAGACTTACCTATTGGGTTGTGATACAGCATGCTCTGCAGTGAGAGTCTTTCATCCATAAATACATAACCCTGAATACACAAATCGCGATATTCAAAGAACACAAGAAAGTCCTTTTGCATACAAACCATGATACACTGGAAGAAGTTTGTTTCCCTCAAAGTCTTCAACCTAATAAAGTCTCTAGTAGTGCTATCTCCAGACTTGGGAACTGGCACACAGCTACAGCTAAGCATAACTATTGTTCATACCTGCAGTGATAGACTAAAAAGTGGCAGTGCAACCTAATGTAGCTTTCCATCATTGCTGTCTGATTAACTTGCCTTTGCATTTACAATTACTCCAGCTGCACTCACATAGTAATTTACTAAGCTAATGCGAGATGTTTGTGCTTGTCAGTTCTACCTTACTATTTAAAAATTAAGCCTTTGCTAGTTCAGTTCCTGCTAAAATTCTTAATCTTAACTCCTATCTTATTACTTTAAATGTATGTTCACATGATTACAATCACTACATTTATTGCAATTTAACAAGTTACCATTTGTCAATTGATCGGCTTGGTCATGATTTGTAACCTTCAAAATGGTTAATGTGCTTAGCACCACTCTAAAAAGGTATCTCATTTCACTTGGAAAGAGGCATGATGAGAGAAAGGAAGGTACACATATGTTAATTACCTTGGCTCACTTCACAACAGATAATCTGATAAGCAGCAGTAACTTGATCAGGTCAGCTGATCATATGAACATATTCTCAAACCCTGTAGACATAGACACATTTCTGGGAATGTGATTTGTGGAATAAATGTCCCCAGCAGTACGTTTAGTCCCTCTCCTGAAGGTTACTACCAGCAGAGCAGAGTCATTTGCCTCAGTACAAAGTCAAAGGACTTTATTTAAACAAATATGTACATCATCAGCTTTTCTGGTGAGTTTTACTTGGTGCTTTATTTAGAAAAAGTGAGAAAACTAGCTTCAGAAAGCCTACATAGTGCTGGTGAGTAAATCATATGGAGCAGCATGTTTTCTAAAAAAATGAGAGCCATCTGCAAGCAATTTGTTAAAGCAAGAATAAAGAAAAGGTATGAACTGATTATGACATCATCTGGAAAGTGTGATTCTCTGCATATACAGTATTCCAAAAGCATCAGCAAATCCTGAGGAATCATATGTGATATGATAGACAATAGAATGGCACAGCAGAAGATATCTTATTTTCTAATTTGTTAATATAAACTGGATGGTATCAAATTTCAGGCATTATCTAACAAGTCAGAATTTAAGTCATCAACCCACTGATTACTAGATAGCCCTGCATCCACATGCATGCCAATTCACACTGCAAGCATGTATTAAGTCATTTGTGCATGTGTGCGTGTGCATATAAACATTATTGAATCCACCAAGATCCGTGTATATATTCACCTATCTGTGGGTATGGAATTCACTACATGAATGGATTTATGTAATCATTATCCATCTCTCATTCATCGTACATCTGCCTGACATTTACCAAACAGAATATCACTGAAAACAACACCTGAATGCGGGTGGTTACATTAAAATTGCATATTTATACAGCAGGCATGATTTCATTAAAAATTTCATTAAGATTTTTTTTAAAGGAAACACATAGAATAAGCATTTTGTGCACTGTAAGTGGAGATAAATTCCTCTGAATAGAATGAAAGAATTGGAAGAAAAGAAAAAAAAATCATATTACTGCATTCCATTACCATCTCTATTATATAACATATTTAGCAATAGTGAATACTTCTTCAACATTTAAATAGTCGCTGTGTTGGAGTGAAGAAAGTTTTGAACTATATGATCTTTTGTTATGCCAGAATTTATAAAGGTCTACTTAAAGAACACGTCCTGGTTTTCTAACTGTAAAAGACTGTATACTTTCAATAGTACTGATCTGCAGACTGAAGTGTCATGAATTAATCCATTTGGAAGTCATGAAGTTTCTGAGCACGACCAGTTGACTCAGAACAGTAAGAGTGCCTGAAAATTACTAGTGGCTTTCACATATTTCAGACGTGCTCTTCAGCTTAGAAGCAATAAAGCCAGCCAACCTGCCCCCTACAACACATTTTTCAAGAATCAGTTTTTAAAAGGCAGGATAAACTTAGCCTGTGAGGCTTGTTATATGATCATGTGTTTGACTGTGTGTGCCCATCCTTTATTTGACAATAGCCTGTAACATTTTTGGCATTCAGTACAATTGGTTTCTATTATAAAGATAACAAACCAAGTTCTCAGGTGGTTTAAATTGGTATTGTTCTGGAGGTATTGAACAAATATTGACTTCAATGGGGCTATGTTGATTTATATTTCCAGAAGACTTATCTCACTGAATGGTAATACATTTTATTACATCAGATATAGTTAGCACTTCATTTGGTCGCAAGAACCTTTCACTGATCATGGTAAATAATTTTGCTTATTGATGTATTCCTAAATTTTAATCAAACACCCTACACTTCAGTGTGCATCAGAAGTCTATGGTAATTGAAGAGGTGTGCATGAGATTATATTACTTTCAGTTATCTCATTTAAAATTTTATCAGTTCCCTAGGCTTAAGAAGCACTTTATACTTAAATGCAAGGCTATACACTATACCACAGCACTATCATTATCTCATCTTAGATAAAAAGGGTTCAATCTAATTCTTTTCCAGAATTTTGTGAATGACATGATATTTTACTTAAGCAAATAAACAGTCACAGAGTATCATTTGACTTGATCACTTTAGCAGATCTTAAATATTTCAAAAATCTTTGCAAGTCACTCTTCAGATAGTTTTGGCCTAGGGAAACAATGTCCAACAAGCCGTCTAAGCCGACGTCAGGGTATCTATACATTAAAGAGAACGAAGGGGAAAAAAATTAGAGAACTAAGCGAAAAGGCAGTTCTGAGAATGATTCACAGGAAAGAAAAAGGGTCACCCTGTGCTCCGATGTTAGGCCCTTTGGTGAGTTCAGTGTGCTGGCGCAGCAACTCCCTCCTCACCATCTCTCAAATCCACAATTTTTCCTTCTGTATCAGTGCTGATGTATACACATCCTCACCAAGTCAACAGCATGCAGTTTTAGCATAGGGCCTCACTGGAAATGCCCATGGTACAAATGTAGCTCAATGCAGATCACCCATCACAATACAGTTATCAAGTAGTCAGACAAAGGAAGAGGTCTCTAGACAAGAAAGCAGTAGAACTGGCAAACATTTACAACAAATAGCTCTGGTTTAACAACAGAGTAGCAGATCAGAGTAACTGGCTCAGTTTGTTTACAAGAAAGAAAAACCAATATATATCCATTTTCCATTTTTTATGTATGCTGTTTCATATTACTTATAAGGTAACAAGAGGAGGACTTTGCTCTAAAACTACATTCTTCTGAAAATGGATGCTTGTCTGTGCTGAAATTCCCAATTACAGGTGTAATCAGATATTGTGTTGTAGAAATATATCCTCAGAAGCTTAAGAAACGTTTGTTTCAGACAGACTAAAACCTATCATGATGTTGAGAACAGGTACAAAGCAGAAAGCAAATATAGCTGCACCAGTAACCCTTTTATTATCTAAAAATTAAATAACATGATAAATATATGTATCTAAGAATGAACGCAAAGAATGAGAACTGAAGGGTGAAACCAAAAAAGGACTGAGGCCCAAAGTATGTTACAAACAAGGGACTTCTTAAGCAAAGAATGGGTTATAGAATATTTCAGCAACTTGGTTCATCGTTAGTATGTAATAGCTGATGAAATCCATCCTCTGACACCAAAGAATCCACTAAACACAACCTCCAGAATATTAGTGTTCTTCAGAAGAAGAAGCAAGAAAAAGTGATGTTTGAAAGAACAGAAGGAAAGCAATATAAATGAAAAGGATATTCAAAGGTAAATGAAGCCAGTGCAATTCTAGAACCCACAGAAACAATGGAATAACTTAATGAACAGTCACTTTGCTAACACCTCAGTAATAATAAGGTGACCAGAAATAGATACTATGAACACTAATCAAAGCCATGTCTAATGTGTGTCATTTCGTTTCTGGATCCTGTAACAGGTTTATTGTCTATGGGTGATTCTGTAGACCTGGTGTATCTAACAAAACTTTGTTTAGGCTTCCGTATCACATGAAACAATAATGGATTTGTACCTAGTTAAAATCCCACCATGAATAACAGTTAGTAACAGTCAAATTGTGAAGATGTATCAAGGAAGCTCTAAGGGGTACCCTTCAGAGTGTTGTGTTATGCAAAATTTTTATTAACACTTTGTCCTAGAGATCAAAGAGCACACCTAAAAATATTTTTGATAAAAACTTGAGAGTAGTTGTAATCATTTTTAAAACAAGATAAATTCAGAATGATCTTGATTAACAATTAAGAGCACCCACTTTCAGCTCAATTTCGGGATTTTTTAAAAAATAAATTTCATATGATATCTCTGCTAAGAAGCTGTGCTATGTTATTATAGGTCTGTGACACAATGACTGCTGTGATGCTTTTTTTTTGTCTCTGTTTGGAAGAGTAGGGAGGAAGGAACAGAGAATTGAAATGAACTTAAGTTCTGTCTTTGGCTAGATGTTACGTTCATTTTTCCAATAAACTTAATAGATTTTTGAGTCAAAATTCTCTTTTTCTATTGCTGCTTTCCTGGCCATATAACAGTCCATTTGTCAGTAAGAGACTTACTGACATGCAGTTCTCAGATCAACATTACACAGATTACATCTGTGTCTGACCCTGAAATCCTACTATTTTCATGGATGTTATGGCAGATGAAAGCAGCTTCAAGATGGGACCCGAGGCAAAAACTATGAGTTGCAGAGAAAATTATATTTCACATTCATCTGACAGGTGTTGCATTATGGGAGATATAGACTCTTAAGAAAATCGAATCATACTTTGCTAACATTTTGTAGGTGCTGTAAGTTTTCCTTAGCCATCAGTGTCAGTGTTCAGCTGCAAGGTGTGAACTTCCCTGTGTGAAAATACCTCATATTTGAAGTCTGGTGGGGTGAGTCCATAACTGTTATTTCCCAGACTAATAAGGATTTACAAGTGTGGTAGCAAAAACATATACTTTAAGAATATCAGATGTTAATTCCTGTGGACTGTAGTTCTGTATTAGATTAACCACATCAGGAGTGGTTTGATAGTGAAGGGAAGTTGCTACAAGCATACTTGAAATTGTTAATGTAGAAGGACCTGTAAAGGAGGACATTTAATTGTAACACTAATCATCACTTTTGTTTTACTAGCTTTTATTTTTACCATATTTTACTGCAATGTATATAATTTCATTTATGCTTTTTTCCTAACTACCCTCTGTAGTCATTACCCACTTGTAAGATGTTTTGAAACCTGAAACTCCTTGCCTAGTGGAGATAAGACAGGCCTAGACATTGAAAAACTCCCTGAGTACATCCCTGATATCAGAAACCTAAAAAACAGTGTCTAAGATAAGCAACTGGAAGCTGGTCTAACTAACCCCCTTGGAACGAACAGGAGCTGAAGGACAGATGAGGTAACTCTATGACCAGATACGGACATAAGAAACCTAAAGTTCAACTAGCAGACAGTGTGAGGAAGACTATGTGGACCCCCTAAGGAGGGGAGAAGACCCTCACTCTTTTTTTACTACACATGCTCAGATTATGTAAATTAATTCTGAGAAACCATTATCTAAGACTACCTTGATGAATATGTATGCTTTTTGTGTATATTAGAGTGTTTTGTTAGTAAGTGAGGCACTCATGGTGGAGCGATCCCCAGTGCTGCTCAGCGCTGCAAATAAAGAATACCTGCTCAACAGTTATACTCAACTCTGACTGCTGAGTGAAAATCTTTGTTTCAACAGCGAAGATGTTAATTGGAAGATCTTTACTTATACAATATTCACAGGCTTCTCATAGGTCCCATGAGGTTAATTATTTCATGTATGAGACATTTCATGATTGGTCAGATAAATTTTGTAGCTGATATGAGGACAAAGGTTACTGAAAATGGAGTCTCCAGACAAGATTATGTCACATAAGAAGAACTGATTCTACATAAGATTAACCATAAGTAACTTTTTAAGATAAATTATATGAAGTGCATTAGTACCTGTACTTGCACTCATGATGTGGTATTCTAATTCTTTTTATATATCAGATAGCAGTAAAAAAAATTAAACTACATGCTGCAAAATGTTCTGATTAGCTAATCTTCATTGTCTTGAAAATACCCAGTTGTGATTATAAAAAAGCCCCACAATCTTAAGTACTGACCTAAGAAAAGCTAAGGAAACAGGGCAGGATAGTTACCAACTTCCTCCCATATCAGACTCCAAGTCAAGAGCAAAATATTTTACTGGTTATGACTGAGAATCTGGATACCATCAAATTAAAAACGGAAAAAAAAAAAAAAGCCAAAAAAGAGGAGGTGATGATTAAAGGAAAAAAACATATTTATGACACCTTTTTAATTATTTCAGTCCTCTAGAATGCCTTTCAAACTGCTAGTGCATCAGGGACTTTTTAGAAGGCACTAAATGGTCCAAGCCACATTCTGAGAATTTAAGACATCCTCACATATTGAGATGACTTCATTTGTTTCCATAAAACATCGGAAGAACATCTGGCAAGAGCGGAAAGGCTTCTAAAGCTTTTTAAGGAGTAATGGTTTAAACTTGAGAAAAACAAATGTCAATTCATGAGGGATTGCATTACCTTCTAAGGATATGCTTGTCCTGAAGATGGGCAGAAGCTTCAGTCACAGAAACTGGATGTTAAGAAATATTGGATAGTTGCTGGAAACATGGATGAAAAATCTTGTGCTGATTCTTGAGGACACTTACACAGAGTATTCCAAAACAGCTAACTAAAAGCGGATTTGTCATGATACAAAAACATGAGAAAATTTTTGATTTCCTAAAAAGTTTTCAATCCGTACTTTGTTTAAATTCCTGAAAATATACTAGCAGCTTGTAGAAACTTGTGATTCCTCAGAATTCAATGTCAAAATATTAGGTGAATAAATTAATAAGATCTTGAATAGCATCTTTTTAAGACATATAAAAACATAGCAAAATTAAATACTCAAATTTATAATCTGAAATTTAAGGAGGCCACAAAGAATTTTCACTAAGAATTAAATGCATCACGTACATGAACTATAATTCCTCATAGTACCTACTGTTTTGCTGATTAAGGATACCAATTAAACTCAGACACCAGAGTGAAAAGAGTAGGTACATTTTATTAGTGATAAACAAATAATGTAACAGAGTAATACAGCAAACATGCAGTAAGAAAAGGCAGAATAGTGCACCTAAAGCAACAAACAGGAAAATACATCAAAACATTAATACATGAGAGAGAATAGTGATTAAGAAAGCTCCATCACCACTTGCATACGTTACCATCACCCAGACCCGCAGTGGCTGGGCAGCCCCGGTTACAGCGAGGGTTTGGAGAGCCTGTCCCGGCAAGGGGGAAATCCTACGCGGTGCCTCCACCCGTAGGTGAGGCTTCCAAAGTCGTTGTGAGCGGGCCCAGCCTTATATACCAGAGATGGACAAGCCAGAATAGCTGGCACCTTTGTTTTGAGAGGAAAATTTCTGGTTTCCTTCTCCTGCTGGATTCCACCCAAAGCCTGGCCAGGGCTCGGGGGGAGAGACCAAGGGAGTTTCTAACAAGGCCAAATACTTGGGTTCTCAGCCTTGAACAAGGCTAAACAAGGAAGTTGGATACATTCTCTCAGCATTTCGTCCTCACTACTGATTACATTCTAGGCTGCATCTTTCACTAGTGAGCTTACATGCTTTGTTAATGATTACAGACTAAGTTAGCAGCTTCAGCTTGGGGCCTGTTGTTCAGGCTTCAGTATTTCAGTGCTTTAGCACTTTTTACATCAGCATAAGTGGGTTGTTATAACTTAGTACAATACCTACTAGCACAATGGTTATAAAATATACAGGTTTCATCTATAGGTCAATTCTGGCTTGGGCCTGTTGTCCAAGCCTTAGCACTTCACCTACTTACAAGCCAGAAAGAGTCTTGTGGAATTTGGCACACAAACTATTTTAAAAGAGTTGCAATTATGCATTAGTTTGGAAAACAAAGGACCAGCATATATATTTCAAGTTGAATAAAAGCAAAGAGATTAGAGACACTGAAGTTCAGTAGACATTTTCAAGAAAAACAGGGTTTGGAGGTTAAATTCAAAGATTATTCCAGTACTAATTTACATAGCTACACACTTAACAGAAGTGTTACATTGCTGCTGTTGTCAGCAGTATACACAGAAGAGACCTGAAACGACCTCATAGTCTGACTACGTATTTTTACTTTTCCTTTTGTTTTATGTGGCCTGCTTGACATGTTAATGGCTGGGTATTTTACTATCTTATTTGTTAAGAGACCTTGATTCCAGAGAACAAAGACTGATTTCTAAAAACACTAGGAAATTTGATCATAGAGAAACCTGGGAGGTATCTGAGCAAGCATCACTTTATCACTTTTTTTTTTTTTTTTTACATCTATTTCTGGCTATTTCCAGCAACAGGACACTTGCTAGATGGAGCAATGTTTTCACCTCAAGTGCTCAAGATATTACAGTCTTAAAAGTTTGTCCACTACAGACAGATTTAACCTATAGTATAGGGTGGGGAATTCAAAATCTAGGTCCAGTACTGAGCCCATAAACACCAGACTCAAGAAGGTCACTATAGAAATATTGGCAGAAAAATAGAGAAATGAATGTTGATGGCCAATGACCTGGACATAGAGACATCAATAAACTCAATTAAAACTTCTGAAGTTGTTTTTAAACTCTTTATTAAACTAAAGATAGGGTGAACAAACTTTTAATAAATATTACTATTATCTGAAATCTGACTTGGAGTTCACCTGAGCCAGTCACCCAAAACACCCTGAAAACACCCTAGACATCACTGGAAAGAAGCAGGCCTTTTGTGAGGCCTAGATGTCTAACACAGGAAAGATGACTCACATCTTAAAAGAACACACCTCTAAATATGTCTCAGAAAAAGTTAAGTCCTGTCTCTGTTACTTGCAGTAGCCTTCTAATAGCAGCTATTACTTGGAGAATTGCAAAAGCAAAATCAGAAACACTAAAGAAGAACAGCAGGATAGGCATTCTAATGCTGAAAAGATCTGGAAAGTTCACTGCTGGTGAATTCCTAACAAGGCATATTAGCAGAAATAATAAAAACCAGACACTTCTGGTTTATAAACTGTTGTTTCAGAAAAGAAAAAGGAAAAAAAAAAAGTTAAAGATTCAGTTCAGTGGATAATTTACTGAAAATGCTAATGAAAATACTAAATAAATAGTATTTAAAGAGCCAACACAACATTAGAAGGTCTGAGGAATCAAACAAACATTATAATTATAGAATATTATAATGTATTCTTTAAACCAGTGGTCTTTCTTCACTACAAATACTGTGCTATGTTCTTTACTATCTTAATATGGATAAAGTTACAAACACGGTAACAATCTGGTCATGACAGTAATTGTGACTGCAGAGAAAGGTTCATTAAAAGACACTCTGAAAAAGGCTGAGATACTTTCTATCAAATATGAATGAATAACAGACTTAATAAACACAACACGATAAGTAGTACAGGAAAAAAAAAAAAAGTAGGTATTTGTTTTATTTTTTTCCTATTTATAAAACAGTCTAATGGCAAACTGGGAAGATGTGTAGATTCATAATAGTAGATACTTTCTCACATAGTGAAGAATTGCCACAAGATATCCAGAACTTAGGAACACTCGAAAAAAAGGATCAAAGATGCTTAGAATCAAGGGTACTCAAGGGATAGCAAAATTCATTCTTTAAATACACAATGGGGAGCATATAAATGGATGCTATACTTCAGAGTCTAATCTGATCTCTGAATTTTTTGAGAGAAAGTAGATTTTTCTGCCGATTCTCCTGAAGAGTTTGGAATTGGTCACAGAGACAAGGTTGTAGATTTTCTGGAAAAGATTATTTTAAACTAAGCTGATAATCGCTGATGCAAGAAAAGTAAGATATGAATTTTAAATATTTCACAGGCCATTGTAGTAGAGACGGGAGACAGCAGAATTATGCACTAACTAGAAATGAAATTACAAGACTCAGAACTCCATATCCATCATCTCTGTCCACCACAAGATATTCTCCACAGATTCAAGTCCAGTTTGTGAGATTGCAAACTCTCTTTTTTTTTTTTCCTTTTTGTTTTTTTTCAGTGTCTCACTTCAGTTCTGGCTTTGTACAATGCTGTGCAAGATAACTTTTCTTCTTTAAGCACTGTTGTATACAACAGAAGCAGAAAAATATTGTTAGAAAGCCTATATATAAGTAACCATATATAAGTATTTCAGATCACTCCCAGGCTTCAAGAGCAACAAACTATGATTCTGCAAAAGCATCCAGCAATCAAAAGGAACAGGAGAAGCTCCACAAAAAGACTCCTGTACTTTACTGGGAAAGTAGCATCTTTCCCAATAGGGTTGTCAACCATCACAACTCAATTCAGGTTGCTATCGTGCTCTATTAGACTTCTTTAGCCAAGACTATGGGCTGCTTCTATGCACTCACAACACTTGATGAAATTTTCAATAGAACCTACACCCAAACTGCAGTTGCTTCAGTTTAAGTAACTTTTTCATTAACCTGCTCCTGAGTTACTACTTTATAACTATAACTTTGATTGTGTAATGATGGAATTTACATCCCCACCCAGGTTACACTGATTGCTGTAAAAAAAAAAAAAAAAAAAAAAAAATTGGTTAATGACATTCTACGCATTTGTGCCACTGTTAAAATAATGCACAATGTGTGCCTTGCAAATAAATGTCGTTATTTTGCAAAATGGCTCACCTTGAAGGACAGATAGAAACAGAAAAGGGGAGAATTTGGCTTAGAGAAGACATTGTTATTCTCCTTGGATATATCAACAATAAAGGGATAATGGTAGAAGAGGAATGAGTATAAATTGGCCATGACTAAGTTTTTGCTAGAAATTAGAGCAAGATTGTAACTATCTTGAGAGGAGCAAGATTCTGGAATAGTCTTACACCAAGATAAATGGACACAAGGAACATTACTGGATGGAGCTGCATATATTTATTAACAGGATTATATAATGGGCTTGATCATAATAGCCAAGACCTGGACAAAATATTTTCTTTTACTCCTGTGCCCCAAAGGCCTTTGTAAGTGTAATAAAAAGGAGGCCAGAACTCAGAGACGGTTAGGAAAACAGGAGGGGAGTTGGTAGATGACATTTTTAGTATCTTAGCTTTTATAATACTTCCAGGAGAGTAATAAAAAAGTCAACATAATCAATTTGAAAGAAAAAAATTCCTCATTCTGTTTTTTTTTTGTTTGTTTTTTTTTTTTGTCAGATGATACAACAGTTATTTATTTTATATATCATTGCTATTTATTTTATACATGGTGAGCAAAAATTCTTTAAAAGAAAAAAAAAGAATTTTTAAATTCAGTAGTTCCTGAACCAAACCCTGCAGAAAATAGTTTTACAACTATTAATTATGAATCATTTATATACCTGGCATAAGTATTTAGGCTGCCATTTGAGAATAAAAGTAAAATTATCTCATTTGAAGGTACAGTCTTAGATATTTTGTGACAGTAAGTACTCTTCTGGTTCCTTCTGCTATGATCAAAATCAAGCCAGACACTTTATACCTTATCTTCTAATGCAAATGAATTTGAAAGTTTGACCCTGAGTATGAGAGTAGTCATACAAATCAATCTGTAAAGTATTTGTGGCACTGGTAATGGTCTTCTACTTTGTCCTTTCTATGACTGTTCTGTACTTCATCAAATATTAATCACCATACACAGTGATTTATCTGAATGAGCGTCGGTTCCTATGTCACACACACTTGACTTGAGTTACAGGCTAGAGTTCAGTCCTACAGCTAGGCTTTTGAACTTTTAATTTTGGGTTATTTGAATTCATATCAAATGCCAGAGAATATTAATCACTGCAGTACTATTCACAAACCTGTGCTCTGTTCCCTTAGCCTCAAAGAAACTTATATGCAACTTGCAAAATATCAGTACTACAAAAAGTAAATCTGTAAATCTCACGAAGTTTCTGCATTCCCCAAGTACATTATGAAACACTACTAACCACTATGTAAGAACTCTGTTGCAGTTGAAAGTAAGTAAAACCATATTCACAGTATGTGAAATATGAATCCTTGCCTTCTTTGCAATGCAGAGTATTCGAGGCCTCTGTCCTCCAGCTGGTACCCACAAGTACAAAAGGGAAATGAAGTCCTGAGGACTGAGGGAATATTGAACCTATGGTAGCTACTGCTGAGATGTCCATATGACTTCCCATAACTATTGTCAGCATCAATTAAGTTAATAGAGAGCCCTGATGCCCACAGAGAGGAATTTCACACATCTTTTGGGGTTTGGTTCAAAAAGTTAATGAAACTCACTGTCATGTAGCAGACTAACTGAAGTTGAAAAATGTACAGTGCATCTTAAAGTATAGTGTTTGGGGTAAAACTATCAAAGGAGTCCTTAGTCTCCTTAGCCTTTGCAATATCTGAGTGCTTATTCAAAATGCAAGTAACATAGAATCATGTTCCTTTTTTTGCATTAAAATTCTCTATGCTCACAAGCAACGAATTGGACAGCATGTTGCAACAGTTTTATGAAATATCAGGATCCCCCTGGCATGGAAACTTCCTGTTGTCACCTTTAGAACCATTTTTCAATGTGTATGAAGAATCTGCAACACAGTAGAGGACTGAAGACTCATGTGTCTGAAATCTATTCAATACAATAGGATGCAATAGTTTTTAACAGCATCAAACTCTAAATGTCTGTCTTATCTGTGGATGACATCTGAAAAAAAATTAAACACATGCACATATTCATGTATTGAGAAACCCTGAACACACAAATTAATCCCAGAATTGAACTGGATACATATTTGTAGAATACATTCATTTTCATTGCAGTCTTTTTCTGAGAAAAACAGGCACTAACAAGTGCTGAGGCAAAATACAGTTTAAGAGGATCCTGCAAATACTTAAACTCTAAATGTGCCTTAAGCAGAAACAACCCAATATCCTGCATTTAAAATGAAAATATATTTCTCCTTTGTGAATAGTTAGTAGGAGCCAAGAACACATCTGTTATGAAGATTCTACCTCATTTTTGTGCTCAGCATTCCTGAAAACAAAAGGTTTTTTAAAAAATATCATTTACAAATGTATATCTGCAAAAAACTTTATTTATTTACTATTTTATTTGAAATATTCTGTACACCCATTGCTTATCATTAAGTTCAGTAAGATAAAACTGAATCTGTGCTGAAGTGATAAACTAAAAAAGGACATTAGTGAGAGAAAATGTCATGAGAGTGACAGAAGACTGCAGCTATATATTTTGATGAACAGTGAGTATTCATTGACCCAAGACAGAGGAAGCTATAAATGATTCATAACTTTGAGAAAGACTGTAGTTTGGGTAATTTAAGACATAGGGTTCTATCTAATTAAAAGTAAGCATGCTATCTACTCTGGTCTTAGCTCTTTTATTGGGTCCTGGCTTCAATAAAATTATTTTCATGTGATCCACATTGCTATGTTAAGGGCCTCTGTATGGTGTATTGGTTGATTTATTATTATCTGATTTGCACATTGAAAATGATTACCCACAGGAGAATTACAATGGGAATTGATTCAGATGTAAATAAATAACAGAAGAGCCCTGAGATCTCAGCACAGTTTGCCTCTTTCAATGGAGCTTTCCAGACTTCCTAACTTGCCAGAAAATCTTTTCCAAACCTAAAGGCATAAGTTCATAATTTCTGTCCCACCTTTTTTTTTTTTTTTTTTTTTTTTTTTAACAGATGTATTATTTATATACTGAACAACTGTCTCTGACTTCAGGAGTATGGTTGTTATTGTGGTCATTCCTGTTGTAAAAGCAGGCTACATAATATTTCCAATAATTTCATCTGATACCTGAAAACAACTTTATATTATTTCCTATATGTATAAAAATATCTTGGTTCTGCAATTAAGAGGCAACAACTTTTTTAATACCTTGAGACTTAAAAGGTCAGGTGGGATTTGGGTGGAAGTGTTCATCCTTTTGAGGTAGAAAGGCTCTACAGAGGGATCTGGACAGGCTGGATCGATAGGCCAAGGCCAACTATATGAGGTTCAACAAAGCTCAGTGCCGGGTCCTGCAACCCCATGCAATGCCACAGGCTTGGGGAAGAGTGGCTGGAAAGCTGCCAGGAGGAAAAGGATGTGGGGGATGTTGGTTCACAGCCGGCTGAACAGGAGCCAGCAGTGTGCCCAGGGGGCCAAGAAGGCCAATGGCATCCTGGCTTGTGTCAGCAATAGCGTGGCCAGCAGGGACAGGGAAGGGATCTGACCCCTGTCCTCGGCACAGGTGAGGCCGCACCTTGAATGATGTGATCAGTTTTGGGCCTCTGACTACAAGAAAGACATTGAAGTGCTGGAGTGTGTCCAAAGAAGGGCAACAAAGCTGGTGAAGGATCTAGAGCAAAAATCCTATGAGGAGTGGCTGAGGGAACTGGGGTTGTTTAACCTGGAGAAAAAGAGACCCAGGGGAGACCTTCTCGCTCTCTACAGCCACCTGAAAGAAGGTTGCAGCATGGTGGGTGTTGGTCTCTTCTTACATGTAGTATGTGATAGGATGAGAGGAAATATCTCCAAGTTGCACCAGAGGAGGTTTAGGCTGGATACAAGGGAAAATTTCTCCACTGGAAGGGTTGTCAAGCATTGGAACAGGCTGCTTAGGGGGGTGGGTGAGTCACCATCCCTGGAGGTATTTAAAAAATGTGTAGATGTGTCTCTTTGAGACAAGTTTTAGTAGTGGCAGTGCTAGTTTAATGGTTGGACTCAATTATATTAAATGTCTTTTCCAACCTAAATGGTTGATTCTACAACAAGAGCATGTTTGACTGTATCATTCATGATCTTGTATTTACTTATATCCTAGCATATTATTTTTTTACTTCCTCTTAGGTATAAATTTTTTTGCACAGTTTTACAGTGTCAGGCCTAATGATAACATATAAAATCCATCCTCCATTCAGTGAATAAAACCAGAATGACTTAATCCAATTCTACTTGATTAAAATATGCTCTAATTCATTGCTTTTTATCAGTTATTCGGTTTTCTGGGGCAGGGAGGTTTCTTTTACCTTTCTTTATTCTATTGGATTTTTTTGGTACAGAGTATGTGTCATGAGCTTCTAGATGTATAAAAATACTTAATCATACAGTGTGTTTCTTGTCAGCTGAAGACACTCTAAGATCTGGGAAATCTTATATATTCTAGAGGAGATTTCTGCCTTTTCAGGATGGGGTTATAAATGACATTTGCAGAGATTCACAGTGTTACTGCATTGACAAGTATGTACCAGTCTTATATGTAGATCTGGTTAGTTGCCATCTCATTTGCTTGCCTTATGTGATATACTCCTGCCTATTACTAATGCCATCATGTTTTCCTTGAGACATTTGTTTGGTTGACTGATTTTTTTGTTGTTGTTGTTTTGGTTTGGATTTGATGGGTTGGGGGGGGGGGGGGGGGGGAAGGGAGAAACCAGATGTCTGAAATAATGCAAGTTGCAAAAAATTTTTCTCAATGAGAATTTACTCTTAATGACAGTTACTCTGATGGCAGCTATCCTCTGATCTTCTCCAGGCAAGTCTTGAGCTAGTTCTCGCTTTTTCTCTTTCCCACATTTATCAAAGCTACTAACAAGGTATCCTTGGTAGTATTAAAGTTTAAAGTTATAAGGTGTTGGAAAGAGTAAATATGAGGAGAAAGACAGAGAATATTGCTAAAAATACAATTTTTGGAAGACGTGTTTTTCTGCAGTTAACAATTTTTGGTTTAAGTGCCAGTGCACAGTGCAGTTACAATCTCTCTGACAGGTGCTATCCCACAGGGTATGAGTGGGGTAGGCCAAGATGGCAGTCAGTGACAGGGACTACTGATAGCCCCCAGGGCTTTTGGGGAGAAGTAAGCCAGGGCTGGGGCTCATCTGAGTTGTCCCATCACAAATGGCTGGAGATGGGGCCGGAGATTAGACAGGGCTAAGGTGTCTGTCCAGGAGATGAGTACCCCACAGAGCGGAGTCAGGGCCAGAGATGGGGCTGAGCATAGGCACCCCTACAGCATCAATGGAGCCAGGATGGGGCAAGACTAAGCCAAAATGGGGCACAGGGCCCATGAGTGGATGATCTCAGGTCAGGCCCATCAGGGACAATTGTGGTCTCAGTGTCCTGGCAATAAGATTGTACCTTGATCAGAAGCTGGAGGATGAAAAGACAACAGTTTTATGCTCTTGGTGAAACAGAGATTTGGGACCAGCATTTAAATACAAGTAGGTTGTAAAAAGGCTATTGCTTCTTATAAGCAATGTCAATGCTGCTATAAAGCAATACAGGATGAAAGCCTGTAACTTACATATTCTGGTGAGGAAGTTGAAGTGCCCAGAGCCCCAGGCAACTGTCATTAGCTTTTCTAAAATTTCTGGTTTAATTCCAATGGTAGTTCCATCACGTGAGCTAGATATAATCATGGTGTAAGTTACATAAGTGTAAGCTTTGTTGGTTTATTTTTAAATCTCAGTTTACCCAAAATAAGTGTTCGGCCACTAGAGGTTTCAAGCTCATCTGACCCTGTATCATTGCTAAAATAATTTCTGAGCTCAGAGTTTTAAGGCAAATGGAGTGAAAAGAGATCTTTGATTTGTCACTCAAAATATATGACTCATATAGTCCAGTTAATGGCCAAGAGAATACGTTTTCTTCCCTTGATTACACCACTATTAGAAAGTTTTTACATACATATATACAGTTCACAGCATTATAAAACTTTCCTGCAAAGAGAATTAGACATACCTAAAGAGACATGTTAAGAAAGGAGACAAAAATCACAATAATTTCACACACAAATTTTCAAGATAGAAAAATGTAGGAGCAGTAAAGCAGTATGAGAAAAATTAGAAGGACAGAGAAGAAGTCAAGGAAAAAGAAAGTAAATATGAATGAAAAACTAAAAAAAAAAAAAAAAAAGAGGAGGAAAAATAACAAAGAACAGGAAGCAGTAAAGAAAGTAATGAAAATGGAAAAAATGACTGAAGATAATAAATTTGTTGCAATAAAATACTGGAGATAATTACAGTAGTTGCTAACCAAAAAGCTGATATAAAATGTACATGACACACTTGCATGTAAATTAAAAAAACAGTCCAGTCCATCATAGGATAGAAGTCTATCATAGGATAGAAGAAATTGTATATTCATAAGATAGCTTGTGCTTAATATTGATCTCTAGGTAGTTAAAGGACAAGACAAGTTCACCACAGGATGAACTCATCAACTCAAGAACTCAAATTTTCTTTTTTTTTTTTTTCATGGAAAACCAAAAATTATGCTTAAAACGATTGCAACAATGCAACATTTTCTATTTTATTCCAGTGTTTTTCATCATGCAGTTTATCAATGTTTTCATTCATACTTTTGCTGAATAACCTTTTTCTGTGTCTTTATATCCTCATACATTTAGTGTGTCTTGTAATTAGCACAAACAAATGCCCAGGTATAGTATGTGATTGCATTGTGTGTTGTGGGAGTTTATTATTTGGTGAATAATTGAAAGCTTATTCAAAAACGTTCAAAATCGGTAGCTTGCTTTTTTTTTTTTTTTTTTTACAAGACAAAACAAAACATCCCCACTGAGTATTGAGGTTTGTAGGGAATGTTATTGGCAGTTACTGGTTTTTATTTTTTCTCTTTAACAAATGGATACACACACGATCTCTCCTTCTGTCAAATCCTAGTTAAGGTAAAGCACCATCAATTTGGTGTCAAGACAGTAAGGTCAATATTACAGCCTCACTTCTGTTAACTTCATTTATACAGCTTCATACTCAATAGGTGAGTGAGGCTGAAAATTGTTCATTTTGTTTTGATTAATTTTAAATTACAACTGATGTGTTCTGCAAAGCAGTCCTTGCCTTTTAGTTATTCACTTCATAGCTCATATATACCAAGCTCAGCTTCCAGGTCCCTCTCCTATGATACATACAAAATTCTTATTCCAACAGCAATCAAGAGACAGAGTACCCATCCAGGAGCTACCAGGAACTGGGACATGGCCTCACATCACACATCTATAATATACTGTGTAAACTTCCATTTTCACATAATCTTAGCTGCTGTTACATACAGACTGAAGATGAGGTGAAGAATTTATAACAATATGACTCCATAAGGCATTTATTAAAGGGTTAATTTTTCACTATCATGATAACAATTTAGGTAAGACACGCAAAGAGCGAATATACAGATGTGACTGTCATCACAAACAATTGTTGCTTTGCAAATTGATAAACACATACATGAAATAAAGAAAATAAGACAAAAAAGCCTGAAGAGTAAAAGGAAGGTGAGAAAAGAAATAATGAGCTGGGAAAGGTAGAAGATGGTAAATTAGAAAGATGGACCTAGAGTTTAAGGCAGTTTACATTTCAGGTTTTATGTATCACCAAAAACCTAATACACTTTCCGAAGATATTAGTATTGTGGTACTTAGGGTATACTTTACCTAAGAAGGGTCATCTTGGTGTCCTGAAAAATTTTTGTAAATGCAATGGCCTCAACCTTAGAGACTTCACAACTCATCTGCAAAACATCATGCATCATGCCTTCCAACCAGCAGTCTGACTTGGGCAGAGGAGATGATAGTTGAACCATCATTTACCACCGTCTGGGTAGGTGGTCTAGGCACCAGGCTTTCAGACATAAGGGAGTAGATAACTTCATCTCCCTGCTTTTTTCTACCCCTGATATTGAAAACACTACCAGCTCTGTTCCTAAAACTGAATATACAATGTGAGAATCCCATGGCAAGCTCAGGTATGGGTCATGGGGTTTGAGGACTGTGCCAAGAGCTGAGTAGCTGTGTACACTGCCTCTAGGAAAAAACATAGTTTCCTATGGGCTTTGAATGCTTCCCTGGTTAGCCAGCGGGTGCAAAAGAGTTCTGAAAATGTTCAGAGATCCAAATATTTTCTTAGCATCATTAATAGTTATCTAAATCCTTTCATGAGTTTAATTCCTTATTGTTTCAGCTCTCATTTAGCGATCTCTTAAACTGGAATAATGATGACTTTGCGTGGGTTTTTTAGACTGTAAACTCTCTGCTTCTCTTTGAATATACAAAAGAGATCTCAGGTATCACCTGACATAGGCAATATTACAACAAATAAACTCTTACAGTAAACCAAAGTTTGGATACTGTGGCTAAATTGGTAGGAGATAAGTTATTTAGACTGAAAGCTTTATTACAGATGAAGCAGAAGGAAGATAAGGGAGCAATTAAAATTTTTTAGATTCTTTGAAGTTTCAGATTCTCCAAATCCTTCAAGGTCAGCAAAGAGATGACCTAGATTAACTCCAGCAGATGTCTTCCAATTCAGTAATTGTAAAAGGGTTATAAACACATTTTTAAGCACACTTATCTTAGGAGAACAAAAGAGGGAGTTCTGGTTCTAATGGAGAATGAGAACTAAATATAAAAATATTGCAATCATATTAACAGCTGCATAGCAGTAGAATAGGCACCAGGCTGGTGTTAGGTAGCTTTTAGGGTGTAACTAGCCTGAACAGTACAATTCCATGCAGAAGTACTTCAACTGTTTTATGAGCATGACAGCATTTTAAACATTGAACATGATTGTATTGTGTCAATTTTGGTACTGATCTTTCCTATAGAGATAACTGTTATAAAGTACCAACCTTCCTGTATCTCATTAAATCATCAGTTCATTTTAAAATACATCTATCCTGACTCACTGACATTCAGAGCACAATAAAGCTAAAGGCCAAATGCTTCGACCTTTACACAGAAATGAAGCTACTCAGAAGTTTAGATGGCACTCTATAAATAAGTAGCAGTCAGCACTGCTGGGAGATAGGTAGAAAACAAAATAATACATAATATGTGTACTCATGGGCCTTGTTGGTTTTGGATTAATGTTTACAGACATCCTCTTAAAGACTCCTAAATTTTATGAGAAACAATGAGGCATTAGCTAATACAGTTTCTTCATGCCTGAAGTATTTCTCTCTCAACACTTCTCAAATTACTTCTGCAAAATAATTACTGTAAACTTTGCTTATAGATATTGGATTGTGTTCTTGTGAATGAGATGTCATCATTCATCTGAAGGGGGTGGTGAGCTGGGAAGACAATGATAGTGATAGGGAGAAATTGTTGATTACTTTTACTCTAAAAGCCATCTGTTACAAGAGTTTGAATTAACTCCTATCACCCGCCTTGCAAGTCTTAACTAAAATAAGTTTGTTCAAATATAAAATAACTCACCTATACTTACCGAAACACATCCATGATATAAATCAACTATCACCTCCCAAGTTTACATCACTGTTTTAAATTGTCCAGCAAAAATTACTCAGAAGCCTAAGTTACTGACACTGTGCATACTTAGAGATAACATTACAGCAAACCAACCCTATGATTAGGAGTGTCAATGAAAGAAAAATTAAATCAAAGAGAATATACTGTCAAAATTCATATTTTTAGAAAGATTAAATAGTTTAAAACATTATATTTAGATGATTATTTTGTGTCTTCCCCTAACAGGTAAAAAGATTTGCTTTCACATTAGTTAACTTTAAAGTTTTTTTTCTTTTTTTTTTTTTTTCCCTCCAGAAAATGCTAGCCCTTGATAATATCATCAGTAGTGGCAAAATTGTAAAAATATTTTTGTCTAATCTGTTTTGGATGGCAGCCTTGTGGCTAAATTTTGGGATCATATCATTGGGTAAAAGTTAAGAATCTGGCATTTATATTCATCTCAGTTAGCTCAAACATATTCAAACATCCAACAGAGCTCTAATAAAAATTATCTACATAACTGTTATTAAATAACTATAAAAATAAACATGTTTTCCTTTATTATTTCAGTCTACAGACAAAGCCAATTCACATTTCATAACAATGTTAAAATATAGAAATTCTGATTTGAATATTTCTGGAAATTTTGATCAATGTAGCAAAAGTGCATGGAGGTCAAAAATTGCTTTCCTCATGCATCCAAGTCATTCATGTAGTTAGAAACCTTCTACAGTCTTAATTTCCACTCAGAACCACTCTTGAAAGAGCAAGTGTGAACCCATGTTGTGGAATATAGGCTAAGATGTTAAGAAGTAGCCCTGTCACCATTTGAGCCTCTAATCCTCCCGCTGTGCATGTATGTATTAACTCCAGAAAAGCTCTGGGTGGGTGCAGGGATGTGCCTACAGAGTCCACTGAATATTCAGACTCTGCATTTTACTACCTCTCAACACAGCTTTCATTTAAACTAAACTGTTATATTACACAACTACTTTTTGTACTGAAGAGAGAAAAATGTTTTAGAAAAATTAGGATCTGCCCATAAAACTTATGCCATTTAAACTCTGATCTTCTAAAATCTCATTAGAAAGTGAGTCACATTTATATTAAATCCATGCTTGTCTAGGTGAAGTAAAATACAAGACCAGACTATGATATACAGTTGACACATACTGTATGTATTTTTTTTAATTGTTCAAAGAACTATGAGGGGGTTTTAGGTTTAGACGGGCAAATTAAATAAATGTCCAGAAATCTTATGCAACACTGCTCTAGCAGAAGTTGGGACACTTCATTCAGCTATAAAATGAACATTTTATTTTTTTATCATAGCAGTATCCTCTCTATTCTTCTTTCAAAAACACCTAGCCTGTAGAATATTGAATGTGTTCCTTTTTTATATAGCACTATATGAATTACTAAAATGGAAAATGGAGTATTTAGCAGGCAGTGTTACTGTATCAGGATATTGTCAGAGAATAACTCTCTCCTGCTATTACAGAAACACCAGATCTGTTGTAGTGATCCTGGATACATAAGACAAGATCCTGTTTATTATCAGAAGAGAGGTATCAAAACTGTAGCAATGTTACAGTACAAAACTTTGCTGAGTTGTACTTACACTATTTATGATCTGTTATATTTGGGAAATTGTAGAGCAAAATATTATACTCCATTTGCAAGGGAAAAAAAAAAATCTGATTGTGACTGGATTAAATAACAAATCTATTTGAACTGTTCCCCTCTCACTAGGCTGGTGATGAAGAGTGGAATTAGCTGAGTGTAAAGCATTAGAGATGTGAGGAAAATTAAGGCAATAGTGTCCTCTATGTTGTTCATAAAGATAATAGCTAAGTAACAATAATAATAAAACCAAATCCCAGTACATTTTTATCTTTGCAACATATGAATAGTCATGATTAATTCAAAGGATCTCCTTCCATGACTAAAGCAAACAAGCACAATGATGTGCAAACTCTTAGAAACAAATGCCCATGTACTTTGCTTTCACTCTTCAAGCAATCTTATCCTTGATATCACATTCATATTTTACATAAACCACACAGCACTGACAATTACCTTTCCGTATCAACTCATTAGGTTTGTTACTGAAGGAAGAGTGACTGCATCAATATGAAAAAATGTCAATAAGCCCACACACTGCTGGACAGCTCCAAATTAATCATATAGTTCATTACAAAAACAGCATTTCCCTTCTTTTCCATATGACAGTGATTATAGTCAGCCATGGAAAAGTTTCTCCAGATGAGGTGCCTGAAGGAGAGCACTAATCTGACTCTTCTGAAAGAGCAATGCTTTCCTTTCCCAGAGGCTACAAAATGCCATAAAAGAATGTTCTCCTTGGCTTCCCCCCATTTTTCCCCTTCAACATACGCTTCTCAATTTATTGAACAGCTTCAGAGACTGAACTGCAGAATTTAACTCCTACATATCTGAGGTGAAGGGGATTCAACCTGATTAGCTTGACTTTCCTTCAAATCTCTTTGTTCTTTTCCATCTTAGGTTGAAAAAGCAAAGAAAGAAACAGAAGGAGGGGAAAAAAAGCACGCAAGGAGCCGTGAATGGATAATCTACTTCTTCAAAATTACCCATTTTCTAAGGTACTTAACCCATGAAGTGACACAGAATAAGACAAGAAGGAAAGACTTTTCAGGAGGGATAACCTACAATGTGTTTAATGAAGGCCAAGAGGTTGAGCTAAGCTTACTGGTGGTCTTTAGTTATGAATGACAGAAAAATGGGATAAATGCTTAGGATAAATCTACAAATAAGTCATGTGTTTACTTTTCAAGAGCCACTATGCTTTTTTCTTGCCTGTAACAGGGGGAGGAAAAAAAAACAAACCAAACCAAAACAACCAACCAAACAAAAAAACCCAACCAACAAACCCATGGGAGAATCTGGATACTCCCAACATAATACATTTCAATTTCCTCTAGGGAAGGGAGGGAACAGATAGACACCAGTACAGCATGGAGTTCCTTGATCTTTTCAGAGCAGTCTCTGACTTGAGATTCATAAGTAACCAGTGTGACAAAGATAAAAGGGTATAGCACCTGTGTCACTGGGGTCAGTGACATTTGCTGTTCTTGCATTGAAAGGTTCCTCAAAAATAGTATAAGTTTAGGTTGCACTAGGGATTTTAACAAGAATTTCAGCAACAGAGACACTTGAACAATTGTAGTCTGACCCAGGAGCCTACATATATGTTCAGGCCTCTAGCTCACCTGATAACTGGTCATGAATCTCCTTAGGGATACTCAATTGTCTGCTTAATAAAGAGGCAAATCTCCATCTCTGATGATACAACTCAAAAGGTCATGAAGATTTTCTCCTTTTCTACATTTACTATATAAACGGATATTTTACAAAGTGGTGACTATCTAAAAAAATAAAATATATAAATTGAAGAAGCTCTTTTTCTTTATTCTGAGGTTTGTAATTGATCTTATTTCTTCTTTCTGCTATCTAAACCCCTGTTTTGTTTCTCATTACAAACTACAGGAACAATCTTATTCTATAACAGTATTCGATAAATGAATCAATGCAAAAGACATATGTTATTCCTCAAAACCAGCAAAAATTTAAACATCTGCTATAAATCCCCAAATGAAACACATTTTCCTTGGGGACATTTAAGTTTTCATTTCCTGATATATCATCTTTCGTGTTTCAGGCTTCTTATGGGAAATCCTGAAGCCATTGTTCTGAATAAGAATAAATAAATGTAAGAACTCCAAAGCAATTAGGAAAAAAATAAAACCAAACCCAACCCTGATTAAATTGTTCAGAATTTACACAGGCCATATGATCACAGCAAAATAAAACATGGTTAAGATATTGACTACAGATTATAAAATTTTTTGCCAAATATGTGTTAAAAAGTCTTTGTATTTACTGTTCTAACTTTTTATTTGAAGAATTACTGAAGATAAGCAGGGACTGGATGAAACAAGTTTCTGCTGTTTTGAACATAGGCTTGAATACCTTGATGTAAATTTATATAATGGAACTATTATAAAGGGTTAGGGCATCACAGAGCTTGAATTTAAAGTCAATGTATTATTAAGGATTAGAAGGCACTAAAGATGTAATTTCTGTTCAGCAAATATTAGTGTGGAAATATTAAACAATTGACTTTGGAATGGTGGGAAAAAACAGTTTGAAAAATTATTTTGTAGCTTTCCCCAAGTAACTGTCTGCCACTGGTAATCTTTAGTTACACGGTTGAAACCATCTTTCCTTGGAAAACTACTAAAGAATTTAAAAGAAACAAGACTGAAGACACTGGCCAGAGATCTCACTGTGAAGTCAGTAGAAGCAGATCTGAATATGCAGAATTCTCAGAAAGGTTTGACTTGGAAGGATATGTACTAATTAGCTTTAGGACTCATTAAGCAGATAATTTACCTTGTTGTAACTCAGCAATTTTGTAAGATGCAAACAGATTCCAACGTGCAATCAATCCTGTTCAAAATATGCATAAAGCTATGAGACAAAAGTAACACAGGATGAAATTCTGACATCAAAGACAGTGGGCAATTTTCATATTCATTAGAGTGTAGCTACAATGTTCTGAGAATCTTTATTGCTTTCTGACATATAATAATAACAACATGCTAAGTAAGTTTCCATTTCTGTATATTTCTGTATGTTTCACCATGTTGTTTAACAGTACTTCCTTCCTAAAACAGTGAAGCATATAGAGTATATATAACCAAAATATGAATTGAACTGAGTACTGGAGAGGGAGAGTGGAATATCAGCCTCTTGACTTAGGTAAGCCTGAAGTTAAATCAGTTGGAAGAGCTTAACGAGATTTGTCCATATCCACAAAAATTAGATTACATTGGTAATTTATTACATTGTATTTCAGTACTGGATCCTGATCTGTTTTTCTGCTCTAAAAAAAAGACTGTTTGTTAGCATGTTACTGAAAGTAATGCGATGACTTTTTTGTTTGCTAGTTCACTCACATTTTTCTAGCTCGATATTAAATACAAAATGTATTACAAGACTCTAGAAACTGAATATAAATGTTTATACTTTATCTTTTGGAAATCAACATGTTTACGACATTAAATCTGTGGGTGGATTTAGACTCATAGAACTGTTTAGGTTGGAAAAGATATTTAGTATCATTGAATCCAACCATTCAACTAGCACTGCCAATTCCACTACTAAAACATGTCCCAAAGAGACACATCTACACATCTTTTAAATACCTCCAGTGATGGTGACTCACCCACCCCCCTAAGCAGCCTGTTCCAATGCTTGACAACCCTTCCAGTGGAGAAATTTTCCCTAGAATCCAACGTAAACCTCCCCTGGTGCAACTTGAAGCCATTTCTTCTCATCCTATCACATACTACATGCAAGAAGAGACCAACACCCACCATGCTACAACCTTCTTTCAGGTGGCTGTAGAGAGCGAGAAGGTCTCCCCTGGGTCTCCTTTTCACAGGTTAAACAACCCCAGTTCCCTCAGCCACTCCCCCTAGGATTTGTTCTCTAGACCCTTCACCAGCTTCGTTGCCCTTCTTTGGACACACTCCAGCACCTCAATGTCTTTCTTGTAGCCAGAGGCCCAAAACTGATCACATCATTCAAGGTGTGACCTCACCTGTGCTGAGGACAGGGAGAAAGTCACTTCTCTAGTGATGCTGGCCACACTATTTCTGACACAAGCCAGGATGCCATTGGCCTTCTTGGCCACCTGGGCACATTGCTGCCTCATGTTCAGCTGGCTGTGAACCAATGCGCCCACATCCTTTTCCTCCTGGCAGCTTTCCAGCCACTCTTCCCCAAGCCTGTGGCATTGCATGGGGTTGTTGTGATCCAGGTGCAGGACCTGTCACTGAGCCTTGTTGAATCTCATAGAGTTGGCCTTGGCCTATCAATCCAGCCTGTCCAGATCCCTCTGTAGAGCCTTTCTACCCTCAAGGAACAACACTCCCACCCAATTTGGTGTCATATGCAAACTTACTATGGTTGTTCTCAATCCCCTTGTCCAGATGACTGATAAAGATATTCAATAGAACTGGCTTCAATACTGAGGCCATCACATCTTGTGACTGTCTGCCAACTGGATTTAACTCTATTTGCCACAAGTCTTTCAGCCTGGCCAGCCAGCCAGTTTTTAACCTAGTGAAGATCATGCCCGTCAAAGCCATGAGCAGCCAGTTTCTCCAGGATAATGTTGTGAGAAATGGTGTCAAAGGTTTCACTAAAGTCTAGGTAGACAACATCCACAGCCTTTCTATCATCTACTAAGCCGGTCACTTTAGTGAAGATCAGTTTAGTCAAGCAGGACCTGCCTTTCATAAACCCATGCCGACTGGGCCTGATCACCTCATTGTCCTGTCGGTGTTGCGTGATGGCACTCAAGTGATCTACCCCATAACCTTCCCTGGTACCAAGGTCAGAGTGAGAGGACTGTAGTTCCATGCATCTTCCTATGGCCCTTCTTGTAGATGGGTGTCATGTTTTCTAACCTTCAGTCAACTGGAACCTTCCCAGTTAGCCAGGACTGTTGATAAATGGTGGAGGGTGGCTTGGTGAGCACTTCTGCCAGCTCCCTCCATACCCTTGTGTGTATTCCACCCAGCCCCATAGACTTTAATATGTCAAAGTGGTGTAGTAGGTCACTAACCATTTCCCCTTGGATTATGGGGGCTTAGTTCTGCTCCCCCTCCCTGTCTTACAGCTCAGGGGTCTGGGTACCCTGAGAACAACTGGTGTTAATACTAAAGACTGAGGCAAAGAAAGCATTAAATACCTCAGCCTTTTCCTCTGCCTTTGTCACTGTATTTCACCCCACATCCAATAAAGGATGGAGTATCTTCTTAGCCATTGTTTTCTTGCTAATGTGTTTATATAAAATTTTTATTGTCTTTTACAGCAGTAGCCAGATTTTCTAGTTTCGCTTTGACCCTTTATTTTTCTCCCTGCATAAACTCACGACAGCCTTGCAGTTCTCCTGAGTTCCCTGTCCCCTCTTCCAAAGCTCTTAATTTCAAGGTGTTGACATTAAAAAATTAATTATATTTCAAAGAATTATATAAATCTTACTCTTACCATAAAAAAGTTAAAGTAGAAATTCTACTTATGTTTGTATTTTAAGAATACTGACAGCTGTACGTTCTTGTGGGCCATGTAGCAAATTGAAGGATTTGAAAATTTTTATTTGTTTTTCATTCAGGTTGTTTGCTAAGAACACTGTTAGAATACTGCTTAGAAGTTCTGGGGTTTTTGATCCAGCTGAGATCAGTGTAATTAAAACTGTCGATTTGTAAATAGACATCTGCCTATATTTGAATCTGTATGCTACACTGAGTTTTAAACATGAGTTCTGTAAAGGCTTTGTTCCAACTTCCTTGAACTGACAGGGTCAAATTATGCTTAAGATGTACATCTGGCCCCCGTTGCTGAAAAAGGACATACTGTATTTTACAAAGAGCACCGAAGATCAGCCAAGTGATCTTTTATGTATTTTACAAATGCGTTTACACAGTCTGCAGCTGCTGTGGTATTCTTCCAAGGTGTTCCCCTTATTTGAGCCTCTGCTTCTCCCAGTATTGCAAACTGAAATGATTCCATTGCTAATTCCAGATTATATAATTATTAAATACCATTTCTTAAGTAGGAGAGCAGGAATATCTGGGAGTAACATCAGCACTTCAGTATCCAGGAAACAAATGTAACAAAACCTTAAAAGTCATAATATCTACTTATTTTTAATCTTCCTGAATAAGTTCTAATACCTTGATTTCTCAAAAGAAAACAAACCCAAACTCAGATATATGCTGATTGTCAAAATTTATCTTCCTGGTATATTACAAATGTACAGAGTAATTCACTTCAGAACTTGAAACAACATAACTTTTCTGAAGTTCAAGACAGAACAGCAGTCTTGTCAGACATGCACTCCGTGACTATTTGCATCTAGCTTTATGTGCTTCTTTCCCTCTTCTAGTCTCTGAAACCCTCAGTACTTGCATGACGCTGTATCAGTACTGAAGACAGGTATACAGAAAAATAAATTTAAAAAATGTTGTCCATTTTTAGGCATACCGTGAAAAAGTAAGCTGTAACTCAGGCTAAGTTTATACTTAGCAACAAAAAGTATTTTTGCTTCAGCTTGTAAAAAAAATAGTATATGATGTTAATGAAATTAATATACAATGAATACATCATTAAATATATAGTTAATATATCATGTTAAGTGTAAATCTATTTATTATACTAAATACAATATTCAATATTATAACTGTAAAAAATTGTGATATTTAATGGACATCTTTCTTCTCTTGAAAATTCACACCACTGATCACAGCAGTAGTTCATTAGCTCCTGCCAGTGTAAATCCTGGCTTGTAGATGGAAGCTTGGTTTGTGTACAGCAGAATCTATTGAATTCCATAAAATGAATACCTGTATATTTTTATTTAACACACCTCTATACTATATATATTAACATGTACACACACACACACATATATGTCTGGCTGAAAAAATGTGAAGGAGAAATAATAGCAATGTGTTGTTAGAATGCCAAGGTTAAAAACAAAGAAGAAAAGAAACAAATCATCACCATCATGAAAGAAAGAGCTCAACAGGATTTAAAGCTATATGGCTAAACAGATCCTGTGGTAAAAAAAACTCAGCTGCTGTACCAAGGCATGCTAATTTGATAAATGTAGTATAAAGAACTGGCAATTATGTAAACGACACTACAGGACAGATTCATTAATGTTTTTACATTGTATTAAAATCATGTGAATCACAAAGTTGTCTTAGTTGTTTGAATGTTTTTGCTGTCCAAAGTGACTTAGAAATGCTTCAGGCAAGAGGATGTTCTTATTTTTAACAATAAAAATTCTGGACTAATTCTTTCAATGCTCTCATACATTTTAATACAGCTTGATTTGTTTGAAGTTTTTTTCTGTCACCATCACTAGTTCTGAATTTTCATGTGACTGTTCAGCAAGTGTTTTCTGCTCTAATGAAGCAGATATAAATATTAGTATAAAAAGGGAGCAGCTCTTCCGTATGTCAGATTTTATTTCATATGCTTTTGACTACAGCACAACCCCTAGATTTCCAGTCAAGTGAACAAAATGTGTATGTGCAATTGTTAAAGTAGATGATAACAGCCTGGGATACGGAAGTGGTGCAAAACCATGTGGCGAGTCCTTTTTCCATTCTCTGAGACTGTGCTCACCTCATCTCGAAGGTGACTATGTTAGTATTTAGCTAGGGAGAAGGACCTGGGGTTTAACTAAAGGGCAGAACTTCCCTATTTTTCTCATCCCCTCTTCTCTGAATCCATGCTTTGCAGTGACAGAGCTTCAGAGAAGTGCAGAAAAGCCAATTGTCTGAGACATCATGAGGAATTGAAGGAACAGCATAGCTGTTAACTGATGCCTTTTGAAACATTTATTTCCACCTGGCTAAGGTTAGTACAGCCTTCAGAGTAATGAGATAGAAGTGGTTTTAGACAATTCAGAGAATTTCAGAAAATTTCAGTCAGCCACATCAGTTCCGTGTGCTGTCCCCCCCGTCGTGTCCCCCCCCCCCCCCCCCAGGGCTGGACCTTTGTATTTTCAAAACAAAACAACAACAAAAATATCAAATGGCCCTATTTTACCACACCGAAGTCTTCATATGAAGTTCCTTATGCTATCATGAGCAGAATTTCATAGCTATTAAGAAGCTCTGGGATAGAGTGACTTAGATTTAAAGGAGGTATTAGAGGGAGCTTTGGGAAGCTCTGGATACGTTGGGCAAAATCCAGAGATGTAGTATGTTTCCCCTCTGTTTATTCCACCAGGAGTGAACATTCAGATGTATATATTTAGGTAGAGAAAAAAAAAAAGCACAGGATCAAGTCCTTAATTTCCATACAAAATAAATATACTGAGATATAATATATTGAGAAATATAAGTAAGTATCAATGATACTTTAATGTAGTTGCGTTGTTCCAACTGAGCAGAAAGCATGCCCCAAATAGTCATACCCATGCTCTTGTACAGTTGCATGAACTTCCAATGCAGATTTTATGTGCTTGCAAGTGATACTGAATCTTTAGGCTGCTAGTCTATTTGGACTCTCTATCTGCTAAGAGATCAGGGCCAGATATCTGCTGTCAGTGTTTCACTGCATCCCCTGAAACTGCTCTTTGTCAGAATTTCTGACATGCAAGTTCTAATAAGAGAGAGAGTTATACGACAGACTGAAATAGAGCTGTAATTTAACAACCAATAATCAATCATTCCTGTGTTAATCACGGACAATATATACACATGAAAACACACAGAAGCCATAAAAACCTTATTTTTCTAACAATTATGTTCTTTGAACTGTTTAATGCTTATTGTTGTAAAAAAAGTGCTTGTCATACCTGTTTCAGAATGTGTCAGGGAGGTGAACAAGACCTGCTTCTCAAATATTTTTTTTTAGCATGTAGATATAAAGTGGAGGTCAAAAATAGGCATAAGCACAATAAAAAATAGGTAATGTTCACTCATCTTTTTTTCTTGCTTGTTTCAAACTGTTCTCAGAGATTTAATTTCAGAACAGGAAAAGATTCACTTCGGACTAAATGAATCCCTTTTGGCATTTGAATTCAGCAGCTTAAGCACTTCCTATAATTAAGTCCAAAGAAATACTTATTTTAGGCTTAAATAAATCCCCTTGGAGCTGTCAATGAATGCTAACTTCCCTGGGCTCCAGAGAGATGTAGGGGTCCAGGGATTTCTCTTAAGTGCCTCATTACCCATTAGCTTGCAAAACACATTTATATTCAATACCTGTAATATGATATTGAGTTTTAAGAGGGGGAAAAAATCAGTTGAAAATCCAGCAGGAATGTCCCCTTATGAAATTTAATATGAAACTAACTTCAATTCCAGTTTTTTTCCTCACAGAGTGTAAGCTAACAAGAAACACCATACAGGAAGCTTTTTTCATTCTGCTTTTTAGGCGCCCAATCCCCACCCCCACCTCTGAAAACAATGTACAAAAAAAGGGACGACTCTGCTGCCTGCAAGAGGTGTCTAATTACTAGCTGGAAACTCCATTCATCGCCCAGGTGTTAGAAAACACAGCCCTCTAATAGCAGGCCATTGCACTTCAGTGAACTTGCCCTGCAGGGGATTGGACTGTTCAAGGCCAAGCCTAGGGAAACCTGTTCACAACCATATGGAGGACGTCTACAGGTTTGTTTATAACAGTCCTCCTTTAATTCCTGTTCTTCCTCCACTATCCCCACAGAGATTTAAGAAAAAAAAAAAAAAAATACTTGCAGGAAGAAACAGATGCCTTCAGCCACCTGTCCAGCAGTTCTTTCTGGCATAGAAAGTCATTGTTAGATCTCCTGTGCAAAAGTAAATTAAAGTATACGCACGTGAGCAGCTATCAAGCATTAACACAGAAAAGGAATACATGAAAAAAAAAAATTAAAAGCAATTACATAATGGGAAGTTTAAAAGAAAGTTTAAAAGTGACTTGAACAAATGAAAAAGAATAGCTGTTTGAGGCAGCATTACAAGTCATCTATTATTTATATTTTCACTCCTAAATGTCCAGTCTAATTTCCTTTCTTTTTCTTTTTCTATTTTTTTCTTTTCTATTTTTTCTTATTTATTTGGGACTGGATAGTGATGGGATAGACAGACACACCATCTTGTATACTTAAATAGTTGAAGCATTGCTGCATAATAGTCATATGAACCCTCATGTTTGTCTTCCTGACATTTCAATTGAACTTTATAGCAGTTCTTAAAGCACTGACAAATACAGTTCTTTCACCCAATTGGCCAGAACTTCGACCTTGATAGATTTTTATTTTAGCCAGTTTTAAACAGCCTAGTACTCAAATTCCACAATGTGTTTGCCAAAAGGCCTATCCCTATTGGTGCAAAATACACTGGGTGTGACTAAAATTGATTTTTAAGTCAGATCAGGACTGCACTTTTGAAACTAAATCTCCTGATTATTGTGGAGTCACTCTCCTCACAATGTAGCCTGAAAGAGTTGCTGAATGGATTTGTTTCAGCTGAAAGTAAAATGGAAGATGTGCTCAAGGAACAAACTTAATTTCTTCCAAATGTTAATGGATGTTCAGCCCATGGGACCACCCTAGAGTTTGTGAAATGTCCTGAAATGCATGTAGTGTTGACATACCAGGTCCTCAGCACCAGCCAGTTCCCTCTGCACATCACTTCCTAATGCTGACATAGTGTGTGAGCATGTGTTGAGCAACAGATACTCCTTGGACCAATTCTCTCCAGCTAGTCTTTGTAGCCCTTGTCTGTCTCTGAAGTGACAGGTAATCTTTCTGTATCAATTACTCATGAGCAGTTCAGTTAGTATGAAAAAGGAAATTGAGCATCACAAAGCAACTCCCTCTTCCACAAATGAATAAGAATATGTTTGTAATTTTAAAAAGAACTGGTAGAAAAACAGTGGAGTTCTGTATGTTGAAGTAAGCTCAGAACTCATGCTTATGGTGTAAGACACATTTCCTTTATGTTATGTCAGCATCCTACACAAGAAGATTCTGTAGGAATCACAGAAAGTGATACATGTGACTGCTCTTAAATGCTTACCTTAGGATGAGATGTATCTCCTTATAGATCCCTGAATATATATATACACACACATGTATTTTTCACATCTATAAAAATATATATAAATATATATTATGCATTTTATATATATATATATAAAGCTATATGAATAGTATATTAATATATATTGGCTAAAATGAATAATAAACATAATGGTCCTCAGCTATCTAGCTGGAGAACAGCCTGATGTCTACACAGAGTATTATGCACATAGAAAGACATGATGTTTATTGCTTGTTCTGGAACTTGGACTAAAGAAAAGCAACTCCAGTCAGCAAACCAGGTAGCTATTTTTGTCTGGTGCTCTTTCTAAATGAGCATAACTCCTAGCAAAGATCAGATATGTCTGCCTGGATGACAGTAACATGAGATATATTCGTTGTGGCATTGCACCACATTAATGTAGCTCAGTGGTATCCAGAACAAATTTCTGCTGTCCTGCCATTTCAAACACAGCCTGAAGGAGCAGGAGGCCATCTTCATCCACCCATATAGAAATTCCCTGAATTTTCATTTCCTGACAGGTCTCAAAGTACTGTGGGAAGCGTTGTCTCCTTGAGGTTTCCTAGTACCACCCTTCAATAAGAGCCCAGAAATTAATATGCATAAAAATACTAATACAGCAAATGTGTGTTATTTGAATTATTTACATTACCTGGAAGTGCCTCTAATCTAAACAATAGCTTTTAATTCTATACGGGCTGTTTAACTGAAGGAAACAGAACTGGTCTTGCTTTTCAGAGTAGATATTTGCTAAGATGAACCATTTTCAGTTGCTGCATTTGGAAGCACATTAAACATGGTTTGGGTATCAAATTTATGAAAACTGTGAAATATTTATTTTAAAATTTTTCCATCCAGTCTATCTTTAAAGTATTTCAACCACCACAGAAGCATCCACTTTTTATTTCCATCTTTCTATCTAACAATGTTTGCACCCTATTCCAGGCTTGCCTCTTGTCTCTTAATCTTTTAAAAATTACCAGTTTAATGAGAATTTGATATTTACTTTAAAATTTCCTATATTCAATCATATTTTTTCTGATCCTTTTATGATACTTACTTATTATTTCTGAATACAGTTTTTCAGAAGTCTAATTTTTAAAAAATCTTGTAAATTCTTCTTACAAGCAAAATTGGCTGATAAACTCACATCCTTTTTTTTTCTTATTTTCCCTGTAACTGCACCCTACATTTCAATTTGCAGATACTATGTGTGTTTTCTTTTCATCAACTTTCCCAGGCCCCTACTTCCTCTGCAATGAGAGGCCTTTCCAACTGCATTATCTTCAAATTCCCATGTTGACAGAGAATTATGCTTTCAGCTCCCTTGGAAAGATGATGTTCCTTTGAATCATCTGCTGAGGACATACTCTATTAGAACTTCTATTCCTTTTTCTTCCTCTTTCCTCGATAAAGGAATAAAATGTCTGTACCTCCATCAAAAACTGAATGAGCAGCTGCTTCTCACAGGTTTTCATCCATGTTCTTTATATTCTGCCCATTCCAGAAGAGGACTTGCCACGTCAACTAACATAAATAATTTATGCCTGAAATATCAAATGATGTTCTGTGGAACATTGATTATAGTTTGTCTCTAATCTTACATTTTACAAAGAGAAAGAGGCCCCAAGTATGCTATAAATATTACTGAAAATCTACAAAATCTGATAGTTATGCACAATAGCAAAAAGAGTGATGGATTATATATACAGGACTTAAAATGCTTAACAGAAATTTGACTTTTTTTTAAAAAAAATAGGTAAATAGAATGAGTAAATGATAAAAGGAAGGGAAAAAACCCGCCAGGACGAACACTAGTGTATCTAAGATATTTTTCCAGAAGGTATCTGCAGGTTGGAAGATTTTAAAAGCATATGTAGAAATCTGTGAGCATAACAGCTTGCCTCAAAATAATCTTTCCAGTTTATTATTTGAGTGATGCAGCAATTCTGTATAAGCATTAGAGCATTAGACCACTGCTTACTCTAGTTACTATCATAGAAAAATCTGAATAGTCACTTCTTCATGCTATTTTTACTTTCAGATTCAATGTTATCCTGTAAATCTGAGCATCATTATTTTATTTTCTTAAATTAACAGTTACAAGATGCACATTACTGGATGTCACTAGATTCTTCTGAGAAAGAATAATAAGAAAATAACATTGCCATTACTTCAGAAATCATCACTTCTCTCTAATTTTGCCCTGGTATGATCATGTGTATTTATTTCTGACAGTGTTCCAGTGATGTAGACCACACAATATATGTTTATCATGTTCTCTTCTTTACTTCTCTTACCTTTACAAGATTTTCCTGATATATAGCATGACCAGTTTTCTAAAAAGAGCCCCAACCAAACAATAGTAGTTTATTGACCTAATCTGACATAGTTATGGAAAACAGATGATACTTTTCCTCTTTGGAAAATTCTTTTACATATCTGATGGCTGTTATCATGATCTCCACTAATCCCCTATTCTTTAAAAGAAGCAACACCATTTCTTTCTTTCATTTCTCACACATCACATTTTCCATAACTGTGGATGTTTGTGTTGCTCTCATTAAGGATCTCTTCATTTAGGCCACATATTATGACTCTGTGGTACCCAAACTTGAATTCCAGCTGATACTTCCTGTTGCTCAGTAAAGCAGATCGATCATTTACATGTCTTGCAGCCTTAATACCGATTTAAACACCTCATTTTGATTGTCTTCTTCATAATGTGGCATAGCAAAATTACGGTTCCCTGTAATCTCAGAGTCTTTTCTTAAGAACCTTTGTTAAAAAGTTTTTGTCACCTTGTATTTCTTTAATTAAATATTCTTACTTTGTGATGGCCCTTGTTGAATGTCTCTCTCATTTCCTTCTCAGCCAATTTCACTACTAAGTCCACGTTATTTTGAACTCTAGTCCTACTCTTCAGTTTGACAATCACAAATGACCATGTGTCAGTCCCTTTAGGATTTTAAAGACCTCTGTGTCTTATCACTCATACTTATATCTTGATAGATATCTGAAGATGCCTTGACTGTGTACAGTCTTCATATGGAAGTTATTCTATACCACTGATGAGTCATCTGATCTTCAGTATAATTTTTCTATTTCTGCTGTTCAGTGGGATGATAAAATGTCACAAGGTTAATGGTGACAAAAACACATTCATGGTTTTTTAACACTATTTATTAAATCAAAGATGAAGTTCTGTTACTTTCCAGACAATAGTTTGTAAAAAAAAAAAAAAAAAGCAAACATCAGAATCAAGATGCAGACGAATTAACATATCAATACAGGACAAATATTTCAAACCTTAAACCTTTCAATACTGAGCAGTTTCATCACAGTCAGTTTTATTCAGTGCCTTCAGTCTGGAAAGCAGACAGCTGCATTCTATTACTGAAATACCTTTTGCATACCTGTCCTCATCTGGATTCCTGATTTATTGTGCAGGTCATAAAACACCTATTGTTCTGAAGTATGTTTATGCACATTTTATAGATATGATAGTGGAAATTTATTTAAATTGCTTATGCAATCATCAATTCAGGTCTTACAGTAGAAAAATAAGTCTACCTGCCAATTCATACATTTCTACATGTCTTCACCTTATTATGAGTTTCACCCAGAACTCACTGAAATTATCAGCTTCATTTAACAAAACTTTCCCTGCATTTGAGCTCTTTGTGGTGAGTCTTCAGCCCTGCTGGTTGCTTGCTCTGGACAGTTTGTTCAACCCCAGAGGGACTCCATGGACTTGACAAAGTCTTCAGGCTTCTTACTATGTGGAACTGTTTTAACAGCAAGGATATGGCCTTCACCATTAAGCACTACACTACAATGTGGCAGTTTAGTCATTATTCTACCCATCATGTGCTATTTTTGGTACGTTGGGAGATATGAACATTGATGAAATTCCAAATGACGGGAAATCATTTCAGCTGAGCTCAGGACATTTGTTGTTTTAATTTTAAATAGTACCGGCAATAAAACACTAAGCTAAATTAAAATAGGAATTATTGTGTATTTTTTTATTGTTTAATTAACCAACTACTTTAAAGTTAGGTGTTAGTGTAACATTTTAGCACAAATATGTTCATTAATTGAATTGAGGATTGAGTATGAGTACCATATTTTTATATATATATATATATGTGTGTGTGTGTGTATTCCAAGTGTACATAAATGAAGGCATGATTTTTAACTGTGAAAAAAAAAAAACCATCAAGGAAGCATTTAATTAAACTTTTTTCCCCCCACCCCCCCCCATAAAATAGACATACTAGGTTTTATAAAATTCCTTACTACAGATGGCTGAATGACTTGGCCTTCTTTGCTGCAGTATGAGCCTATTAGTGCAAAAAAAAAAACTGGAGATAGACAGAGACACCATTTTTTTCACCAGTAGATGAAAACACTAGGGTGGGCTTCCAGTGGGAGGACTCACCTCATGGCTTTAAACCTCTAAAACCGGTAATCAATATCTGTGACAATTGTCTTGTGCTCACTGTACCGTCAGTAGAGGAAAATCAAAATCTTCACAAGCAGTTTGTCTCATCTTCAGATCTAAGATCTCAGGCAGTTCAGGTCAACCACCTGTTTCTCTCCACTGACTATAACGAAAAATTTATCATCAGCTCAGGTTGAAACGTTTAAATCTTGCACGCACAAATTAAGGGAGAAATATTCTAAATTTTGAGGAGGACAAGAAGTTTTGAAAATATTGATGATTTCTTTAAGTCAGTGTTAAATTAGTAGTCATGACAGGGTAATTGATTAATCTTGGTCTTGTAAGGTTTTTGAGCAAGTACTTGACCATAAGTGTGTGAACAGATCCAGCAATCTCACTTATAATTTAAATTTAATAGAATGGTTTAGCTAATCAAGGTTGAGATTAAGTACTAGTTACATGGGAACCAGGGATCCTATCATCTTATCTGTCTGTCAAGTGTCATAAATGATACGGACTGTATAATCTTAAACCTGATAGGCAATGTCACCTAAAACTATCTATAGTACTTTAGTAGACTTCTGTCATTTCAGTTATGAAAGATACTGAAAAGAGAAGAACTGATGTGTTTGTAAGGTATTTATTACTTTAAAAGAGGTAGAATACTGTAAATTTTCACAGCCTGTCACAAGGTTTGTCAATCTGCCAGTGCTTAATTAAGACAAGCATTTTTAATAGCTGTAATAACTGACTAAACATCAAACTATCTTAATCCAAACTCTGCAGTACTTAAAGTCTGTTAATTGCCACTTTAATTGAACTGACTTTGCTAGAGTTAACACTTTATAGAATTTTGCAGAAATATTTTTAGTTGAGATATATTATTTAGTGACTTGTGACCTTAAAATCTATAGTGGAGAAAAATTTAATAGAGAAATATAATAATCTTATCTCAAAGAAAATCCATGCCGTATTATTAATGCTGGTTTTTAACAAGACTTTGCTGATGGTAGAAAGTGCTAATGGGAATTAACAACACATCAAAAAACATATAAGATGTCCAGGGATGTAATGTTCTGTACTGCTATATACAGCTCCACCACTTTCAAAACACTCTCACTCTCCATAGTGGTTGCTATAAATTTGTGTCAACTTGATCCTTCTTCAATGACATAGAACTGTAAAGAAATGTCATTATACATATTGCAGTCATAAAAATTACATATAGTACTGTAAGAGGTCTCTTGTGGAGCACAAGAAATAAAAAAGCCTGAGTCTGTGCTGTGAGGAGAGAGAATCTATTGTTTCCAGTGGTGGTAAATCAGCTGGCATTCCCTGAGGATTTTAGTCTACGCCTACAAATGTCCCCCTGCAAAAACAAGCTAATTTCCTTTCCATCCCACATGCTGCTCACCCTGATGTCAGAGAAGTGAGGATATTATTGACCAGGAAAATACTAAAAGTAAATGCTATTAAGAGCTTCTTTTCTTACAGATAAATTGATTTTATAGTTAAAATAAACCTGAGCTTCCTTTGGAAAACATACACAACTACTTCATGCTTAACAATTTAGCAGCTTAGAACTAGGCATCCTGTTCTCAGTTCAATACTCCAGGAAGTGAAAATATTGTCCTTTTACAGAGATATGTTCCTCAAAATATATTTTCTCCATTATTTTCTTCTTCCTTGAGAAAAAATAGTTTTAAATGTAATAACATTTAATTTCACCTTTATCACAGAACAATGTGGCTCAGCTTACTTTCCTTATTGAATTACTGTGCTGGGAATATATTTCTGAACACTTTAGGATGGAACAGAAATGAAAATTTTCTTGTGAGTTTCAAATGAGCTTAAAAACTGGGATACAAAAGAGTGCTGGCAGCCAAAAACTTCAAATATACCTCAGCATTCCAAAACTTACACACATTTTTTCTGTTAGAAATTTCAAGAACAGCACCACTGAATTAACTAATTACATTTAGCAGTTAGAAAGTTACACAACAAGTCAGAGGAGACACAGAGGTTCAAAATGCAAACATTTTTTTCTTGTAATTCTTTCACAGCTGATTTTTAACATTAAAACTATCACTGCCATATTTTTAGTGCCTTTCATCTATTCTTTCATCTATTTCATCTAAACTTATGAACCTGTGTGTCTCTCAGGGATATTCATGTACAGTGTATAACCACGTTTTTTCAAGATTGACAGGAATAAACAGTTTTTACATATTTTTTGTGAAAGTAGAATTTTCCTTTCATGTAGATCTCTGAGGCTCAGGCAATTCTGATTAAAAAAAAAAAAAAAAAAAGGAAAAAAGGAACATTTTTAGCATTGTACAGCAAACACAGGCTGCAACAGCCATTTTAGAGAGATGTTTACATCTTTGCTGAGTCCATCTGGATTCCTTCTAGTTAATTATATAAAAATGTACAGGTTTACCTTTTTTCAAGTATAAAATACAAATTAAAATTCTTTGACTACACTATTCTTCACATGCACAAAACATAGTAACATTTAATATTTTCTAATATATTTTCATGGTTTTAATAAGATTATTATTTAATATAATATATGGGAGATCTTTGGTGAAAAGTACTACATAAGAGTAAGTATGGTTTCTAAGTTAATGTTTAGAGAGTCTGTCAGATTTTTATCTCTGCATAAAATGGAAGCCAGACTGGGTCCTATATAAAAGTCCTAAAGAGGAATGTGACATTTTTTCACTCTTTGAAAAAGAAAATTCTAGCACTACCATAAGACTAAGCCTGCTATCAGTGCTTCCAGAAGTAACTGTATTCACATTATTATCTAATTTACCCTTTGAACTGTCTTTGCAACATCTAAACCATTTAATACCCAATATTCTTTTCCTTATATATTCTGCTGTATGGTAGCAATTAAACTGAAAATTGTAGCACCTGTGCATGCTGTTTTATTTCACATCACAGTTTCCAGATGGCACGGAACAGGTGATACAGCATCTCAGAAAGTCTCGTTTACAACAGAGGAGCACTTCAATATGTATAGCACCATGTTTCATCACACTGCAGCTCAATCCCTGAAAACAAAAAGGGGTCCCTGCAACTATATGAAGTTTACGACAACGAAAAACATCATAGCTGACTAAGAGATAAAGAATATCCCTTTCCATTAAATAAATGTAGAGGCAAAAGAAAGTTCCTGTCTCTCTGCCTACCCTGTGAGTTAATCACAGCGATTTAAACAAAGTACCTCAAGAACATGGCCAAAAAATCCAAACCCTATTGTCTTCTCTCTTTGCTATAAAGATACAGATATGCATCTCTTCTTATATACATCTATTAAAGACAATTAGTTAAGATATTTATTTTTCTAAGTGTTAGACTGTTCCGCACAATCATTTTTCATTTTATGTTTCAACGAAGGAAGTCCAGGCTTTATTTATTATGAAAACAATGGTAGCACTGTCATCAGGCATGTTAGTACTGTGTGGTGACCCTCAAACCAGCTAAGATCCAATGCAATGTCTCTAAAAATGACTTAAACTAGCTTCTACCCATCCATCTATCTATACATATATGCATCGTATACACAAAAGCACACTATTATATCTTTTTTTTTTCTTTCTTCCATGATTACGAGACCTGGTGTATTTTCTGCAGGAATCTGAGAAATCTTCCCTTTTCCAGAAGATCTCGTTTTACCACTAGAGGGCCGGTGGGTACTAGATTTCTTTAGCTTGCCCATTATATAGATAATGCTGGAAGAATCTGGAGTGAGTAAAGAGCAAATATTATTTCTGGCAGTTTGTCATTGCATTGTTTTGCTTGTTTGCCACTGGACACCGCTCAGAGAATCTAATTGTTTGAGTTCTTATGACGCAAAGATTTGAAGTGTGCAATTCTCATGAGGGGATCAGAACTGTATAAATAAATATATTAACTATCTGCTTTATGCAGTTTATGATACACAAACTTTCTCTACACATACTAACTAGTATGCTAAACTTGATGTTTGCATGAATAATTGCACATGCACCAAGAAATGGTAAGGACATTCTTCTGGTATAAAATGAGTTGAAAATATTGTTACTTTAGGTTATTTGTATATTTTTCTATTTAGTTTAAGGCTGCTTTGCACCAGTTAGGATAGAATAAATTAAAACTTGCTTGAGGCCATTAAAAATTGATTCAGTGCAGAAGGAGGTCTGAGGGAGCTTCATGAACCTACCTCAGCAATATCTGCTGGAATGATTTTCAAGTACTGGCTAAAGTGCATTCCTGTGTATTTCCACATAAGCCATCTGCCAATCTTAATACTTATTCCTGAGGGAGGAAATCTTCCAGTGCTGTTTTTCATTTAATTTGCAAGGACATCCTGTTTAGGTACTTATCAAAAGAACAGAAGAATGGTTGCCAAATACCACAAGCCTTGGTTTGGAAAACCTAATGGGTCAGACTATTTATAAGATATATTTCAATAAAGCTGCAGCATTGTTCCTTTGTATTTGTAAAATATATATTGCTTTTTTCAGGCCAAATAGATTTATACATGTCTCAATGGTAACTGCATTGTTTCCTAAACATTAAAGTATTTTGGTGAAAGTTGCTAAACTTCACTAGTTTGATGACTAAGAATGAAATCCAAAAAAGCAACTAAAACAGTGAGCTATGCAGAGAAATCATGACTGATTTAAGACACTGGATAGCTTAGTTGCCTAAACAGTAATTGACCACAAGGGTCAATGCAGGAGTGTTTACATATTCAGATGCCTAAAGTTCTGCTACTGTACTTGTTTAGAGATGCTGCCATTGTGTCTGAGCCAAGGATCTTGGTGCTTATCTCATGCTTCAGGCTGTTTGGATCAAGCAAAAGAGGCCTAACTCTCCTGAAAGGCATATGTTGATTCTGGGATTCTGTGATGTTGGAGGGAGAGGGGGAGGGAGGAGAGAGGAAGAGACCACACCTAGAGCACACTCGCAGCGTCAAATAAAGCACAACCACATAGCTATCCCATGGACTGCCATTTAAAAAAAACCTGACGGAGGCTGCAGGTTTGCCCTGGACTGTTGATGTTAATTTCTTCCTTTAAAAAGAATGCCTAACTACCAGTCTGTGTGCATAGGTGGGACTTCACGTGGGAAGACTCTCCTGTCGAATATTGGGCTACTATGCAAGACTAGATCAGTGAGAAACACAAAAGAGAGCCTGTGAATTGCCCAGTGGTTAATACAGTTGAATTCCCCTGTCAGGAGAAAGGGGTCTTATGTTCCATTTCCTGATTCAGAGGCCTTATACTTTCTGCATTAAAGATTCGTTGGATAAAATGCCCTAACCTTAATGGCAAGAACTAGAATGCAGGGAGAAAAGGGAGAAACAGACAAGTAAGGACCTGCCTCTGCATATTAATAAAAATTGTTGTATTCTTTGTACTAAGTCTCTGGGGATGCTGAATTCTTAGAGATCCCACTGGCTTCCCAACCTGGGGAAAAATTACAACCAACGTCTGTCCAAGTTTTGGATCAGTATGATAAAGTGACTCTAGCAGCTCTGTTCTCTTCCAGGACCTCTTTTACAGTAAAGCTCTTATTGACACTGGGGGTAGAAATTATCTTCTCTACAATGTAAACTGATCCATCTTAGCTACTCACCTAGGGGTCTTTCACAGTTAAAGAACAGGGTTTTGAGCAGCAATTTATCTTACCCAAGATTAACTGCCTAAGCAAAGTTCAATAATGAAAACCATGAAGTGTTCTATTTCCTTCTTTTGAATAAAAAGGAGTCAAAGTTGCTGCTCAGATACAAAGATCTACAATATGGATGCCCAAAATCAAATGAGCAGTAATGCTTCGTATTTCAGGGGGAGGTTTGTTTGCATAAGAGTAGCATGTTCAGTCTCGGACTTTCCTTTTATTTGAACAGCAAAATGATCAGTGAATTTCTAACCAAAATATTATTTTCTATTGATAATGTAAAAAGAACTGTAAGAACAAATCCTGAATCTTGTCTTCATAAATAAAACTTGACTGAAGACAGACACAACTTTGGAATCTTTTCTTGCTAACAAGAAGAGTGAGACTAAAGATGGCCTGATTTACTGTAATTAGTAAGCTGTGGATACTCACTGCTTTGAAAAACAGGTGACATAACATGTGAATCCATGGCTAGCAGCTGTCAAACACACTGTTGGAAAAGAGGATGATAAAGTCCCAGGAGTCCAGCAAAGATTGGCATCTGAAGTTATCTTTGTACGATTCTGTGATCTCTCTGTACAGAGAGGCAGGGTGGAAATGTTTTTTCAGTATTACATTATCTTGGCCCACATCGGTCTTGGCCTACATGTGCTTTTCCAATACCTTTCTGCTCCTATATATGCAGCTTGCATGAAGCTGGTCTTTACTCCCTGCTAGAAGTATTAATCCCATATACTTCTCCTTCTTGTCTCCAGATCCAAAGCAAGAAAACAGTAGGTTGCTAGCCAAGAGCCTATATGTGGCTAAAGAGGCGTTGGTTGGGCTTGCCTATTAATGAAAACCAGACTGTTTCAAACCTGAAAAAAAGCATTTTTAAAATACTGGTGGAACATGTTCCTACAAGTTTATATAATGCAGAGAAACTTTTCCTAAAACAACCACCAAAAAAGAAAAAAAAAAAAAAAAAAAAAAAGAGAGATAAATAGCAAGGGGATTCACATGTTAGGGAGAGGGAACCAAAACCTAAACACCATTACAGTTGTACAGTTGTGACTCAGATGAATGACTGCCAGGAAATTCAGAGTTAAGGATGACATTCCATTACAAGCTCATGCTTTTGTTCCTGTCTCTGAGTTCTCACACCATTGGAGAAAACCATACAGTCTGAATTATCTTGGGTTTGTCCTCTGGAGTTCCAAATGCAACTATTTAAATGTGGTTTTCCTCTGTTTGAACATACTTAATTCATGAACTCCAGGTTTATAATGACTCGTTTTGAAATGCTGCATTAGCTGTAGCAAGAACCAGTTTGTCACAGTAACTGATCAGAACAGAACAGTTACTTACTTAGTCATATCTAGCAGTGTGAAACTAACACTTTTTTCGATTTCTTTATGTTCATTTTTAAAAAAGGAGATTGACCATGGAAATATTTTACTAGGAAATTCTATCTGATCTAGCACTGCTAATTCAATCAGGAGTGACATCTCCCAACAAAGCAGTGCTCGTCTGCTCAAACGCCTAAGCTATCATGAAGATATTTTAAAAGTTACTAATTGCAGTATAACAAGAGTCAGTTTGGCAGGGGTATCAGTTCACAGTCATGAAAGACCTACATATCCATCTAGTCTATCACTTGATGCTTTGGAGGCAGAATAACTGGTTTAGCTATCCTTTGACAAGGAAACAAATAAGCCCACTGTTAGAGCCAAATGATGTTTGGCTAAGCAGCTTATCGGAGTATTGCAGAAACTTGCTTGCAAGGGTAGATGCATAGGAAATTAAGTCAGAAAGGATTAAATACAAGACAACTCTAGTAAAAATCACTGCGATCATCTCGGGGCAACCAGGAACATAATATCAATATACCATGCCCTTACTTTACTTAACATCAGCTTCCTTTATTCCCTTCTCCTTCTCCCTCATTCTATCAAGTTTATTAAAATTCAGAGAATTAATTTATAATTGTGCAGGCATTCCTATGCATCCTGACGTTTGTTCCTATCAATTGGCTCTTTATGCCTCTCAGTCAAGGCCGGATGTTTGCAGTTGCTGGCAGCTGTTGTTTGGGGCCCAGTGAACAGCTGATAGACTGGCACTCTACATTGAAAGAGTGCAGCCCAGAGCCTGGGAAAGATCCTAATGCTGAATACTCTCAGCTCCGATGGGTAATTAGCTTAGTACATGCAAGATTAGAGAACCAGCACTGGAGATAGTGCATCTGACCTGCTTTTCAAAAGTCATTAGAAATTAGAAACGGTAATTCTTTCACAAGAAATGTAAAGAATTTTGCGAATGGGACTTGTTGGCTGTCTTTACTGAAGAAACTCTGCTAGAAGTTGAGCTCCTGTTAGCATTTACTCAAACAAATGTAATTATTTTGTTTTCTTGCTAAAATGAAGTAGCATATTCTAAAAATTGTTTAAAAATCAAGTTATATGTACTTTTTTCTGGAGTTTGTGGGTGCTACAAATTTTCAGGCATAACTGTCTGTCCCAGTAAATTATCTTGGGGGGGGGTGGTGGGGGGGGGTGGTGGTAAATTACCTTTGAAATAATAAAATCCTCTCTCATTCTCTCTTATTCAGGATCTGATCTGGGGGGGGGAAAACAAAAAAGTGAAGAAACAGAATGCTATTTGTAAAAATATAATCTAGTCTCAGTTTTCCCGTCTATTTTCACTGGAAATCTCCATATTCATCATATAGACAGGATCAGACCCAAAGCCAGATGAAATCAAGTGAAATCTTCTGCATTCTAAGAGAATCTGTTGTAATATTCAAGAAGTATCTGTATGCATGGGGAGGGGGAGTGTTAGAACATACCACATCCTTTTCCATATCCTGCATTTAGACTGAGCTTCTTTCAGGGTCATGAAGTTCTCGGAAATTCTGATCTAAGCACAGGAATAAAACATTGTCTCATCCAGTCCTGACACTAGCTCCCTCTATGCTCTGGCAATATTTTCATAAGTTTCTGCAAAAATGAAGAAAATTATGATCTACTTCACAGATGGGTTTTGTGGAAAAGAAAAAGCTGATGCTTGCAACATAGATAAAGAGAAAAAGTAAAACATTATCACAACTGCAAGTCCAATATCACAGTTTTTATTAAAAATCCAAAGGTTTTAATTTAGTGTGGATTTTATAAGCCTTTCACAATACTAAGGTATTTGGAATATTCAACTCTTTGGGTCAGTGCTCTACCTATATTTGGACTTGAGAATTACTACCTGTGATGCAACTTACCACCGATATCTGGGCCTGCAGAAACCACAAGTGATGTAGGATCTGGGCTCTGAGAGAAAAGATGCAAAGAAGTTGAGCAGATCTAGGAATCTACAGATGATTCATCAGCCTGGATGAGCATTCTTCTCTTCTGTTTTAGCTTACTGTAATTTCAATTTGCAGTGACATTTGCTGCTAGAGGAATTTCTTTAGGGAATAAGATAAAAATATAGGAGAGGAAACTCAGGCTTAGAAGAAGAGGCATTAGAAGCAGATGGCAGGAAAGAGAAAGGATATATGTAGTAATTAATTTTCACTATTTTCTTCATCTGGGAATCTGCAACTTGCAAGGGAGAAACTATTGGCTTCATCTGTGGTAGGAAGTCAGCTACACACCTGGGGTAGAAGAATACATAGGAAATTGTAAATTTTAAAGAGAGAGGTCTAAAATATTACTTTCATAAACAGGTTTTGGGGATGGGAAACACTCATATTTCTATTCATCTCTGTTCATTTTTAGCCAAAACCAGCTGAGAAGAAGCAAGTTAAACACAGGACAACTGAACACGTGAAGAAGTGAGACTGTATTAGGTCTCTCCAAGATTAATTCTTGTTGGCTGAGATTACTGTTTCCAGCAGAGAAAGAAGGAAGGGCGGGGGGGGGAAGGCAAAAGAAAAGCACAATGTATTTTGCTAGTGACTATTATTCATTTTTATTTATTACTGAACATTATCAGTATACTGAACTCTGCTTAAAGCAAACACATAGCCCCAAAGACATTTATCTTCTCAGACACAGTACCAAAATCTGATGTGACTTTATGTTAAGACTTTAAAACCAGTCTAAAAAATAGATTCACAGGTATAAGAAGCAGCCCAAAGGGGAAACAAAACAAAACAAAAACAAAACAAACAAAAAACAAACAAAAACCAACAAAACCCACAAAAACAGTGACAAGAGGAATTAGCTTGTTTTCTTTTACTGATTGCCTGAATACAGGAGAGGTACAAGGCACAATGCATGTGGTTGAACTTGCCCACAGTTTTACTAGCCTACCTGGGAAAGAATCTGGCAGTAAAGACCATGCTGTTCCTGCAAGAACTCTGCTTTCACCACAGCCTCCGCGGTCATCTCAGAATGTGCTGCAGACATCTTGTGTCCTTCTCTGAAGGGGAAAGAAGGAAGTGAAGAAGAGTTTGAGTGTTTTCTAAACCAAAAATCAGACACACTTAATTTAATGTATACCTTTAGGTATCTGAAGCAGGATGATTATATGTGAGTCAACCATGTTACCTGCAGGGGAGGCTTGTGTGGGTTAATTTACCTCATCCTAAAACAAGAATGTTATATAAGATTACTTCCCATTTTACCTATTTCTTTCAATGAGTCCCTAGTACAGGTGTAGACATATATATTGTGAATGTCTGAAGTTAAGTGAATTAAGTCATTCCCTGAACCCCACCCAACATCTCCCCTGTCACTCTTCCAGAAAGTTATTCCATGACCTTCACTACAAGTTTAGTTCAGCAGTGACCAAGACACTCCATTACATGAGCCATGCTAAATTACAAGAACTTTACAATTTACTCCACCCATCCTGTTTACATGCCTCAGTGTGGAAAGCAAAGAAAAATATCATCATGAAGCTCACATGGTAGTAAGAGGAAGAAATACTCGCTGCTCTGATCACTCCTGAAAGGCATATGCCCACATCAGTGCTTGGGTTAGTGAGGCACCGGTTTTGATTTTTCATTCAATTGCTCACAGCAGCAATTCTCCACTCAGGAGAATCAGTTTGTAAAACAACAGGTTTCAGCTATATCATTTTAATTCAGGCAATTATTCCAAGAATCCCTCTCCTTATCAAGAGATATAGCAGGCTGAGTGATCATAAGAAAGGTACGGAGGAAATGCTAAATATGCTCATGGTAGCTCCAAAATTGTTTTTTCCACTGGTCAACACATACAACCCTCCTGCATCTAAGACAAAAATGGAGAGTTGGAAGAAGTGCTTTTTAAATGATACATGAATTCCAGGGAAGACACGTATACTATCTGACTCAGAAAAAAAACATGAAATCACAAAGATTTATACTTTCTAGTTGCAAATTTCAGCACTTGCAGGTATTGTGTTCTTGTGTTCTTATATTCACAAAACATGCTACTTTCCCCACTAATTGATTAACATTTGTCTCTCTGTAGCATATCTTCAAAATCACAAATGCTTCCAATTTGTCCTTTAAAATATCCTTTAAGATCCTTTTAAACAGAAGTAAGAAATAAAAAATCCTCAAGCAAATACCACAAAAGTACTGACTAGTATTAAAATAAATCACAGAATATCAAGGACAATGCTGATTGATAGGAATAAGAGCATTTAATTCATCACTGTGTACATGTGTGTGTTCATGAAAGAAGGACAGGTATGCTGAAACCTTATGCTATATTGTGTGGAGGATGGGTAGCCACCTATATTGGCATTTCTGTCGAATTACTAAAGAATTTTACTGTGCATTGTGTTAATAGGAGTGAGATCTATGGACTGGTTTAGAAACACCAGTAGATACATCTAAAGAGAAACAAAATATTAAAAATAAATAATTAAATAGTTTTGGGAGGGATCCTATATCAGAAGCGATACTCTTTCTTCAACGCACCACAAGAGAGCAAGGGAGCACATTAAGTAAAACATGCTTAGTATTGACTATATATATTTATGTCAACATATTTTAATACTAAATTTCCGGCCCTTGTCAAATTTGGAGTAAATTCTCTACGGATTGTTTAATTTTTTACAGTTCCCTAGGACCTGTACAAGTTATCTGAATTAATGAGGAATGAGGAGATTTAGGTCCATCCAGAATGAAATTATCAAAATTTAGATAGCAGACTTTTATTGAAGATAGATGTCTCTTGAATTCTGAAATATGCAGAAAACCCACTCACTGCCCCGAAGAAAATTAAACACAATTTTGATTACACTTGAAAAATGCTTAAAGTAAATCCTCCGACAAAAACAAAAACTGAATCTATTTGATCCATTTCTTAATTAATTTTACTTCTAAATATTGGAAGGATAAGTGACACAAAAATTGGAATTATATCCATTTTCATTTAAATCGGAAAGGGAGTTTAATGTGACCTAACTTTAATTTCCATAAACATAACAGACCAATATTTTTTGTTTACATAATCCTATTTAAATTTGACATATTATGTAATCTTTCTTCTGGATATTATTTCAAAAATTTTAAACTGTAAGTCACTTATAAAAAAGTGATGGTTGTTATTAGGAATTATATTTTAATGGGGCAGTCTACAGTATTTTAATTTTGCATTAGGAATATCTTTTTCATGCAATGCATATACCACTATCTCAGAGTAAAACTGTCATTCAACACACTATTTTAGTATTAGAACAAAAAGGAGGAAGAGATTTTAAACAAAAAAAAAAAAAAAAAAAAAAGGTACAAAACCCAACAGGAGTTGATTTAAAGATAGGGTCTTTGGATATCATAATGGAATTTAAATTTACATTTCTGTTTCCAGACTCTTACTATTTTGATTCCAGGGCATATCTGCCTTTTGAAGAGGTATGTTCCATGATTTCCATTGAAAGGTATCCAGAAACTCAAGAGGATAGCCTACAAATATTGAGCAAGATTGACTGAAACTAAACCTTAACCATGACTCAAGAGTAAACTCCATTTTGCCTACAGACCAATATTCTCACAGATGTGAAAACTACCACAGTGGGCCACTAAGTTACATCTAATAGCCATGATCTATGGTGATAAAGCAGGATTTCAACATTACTGCTAAAATTTCATTATAATCGACCTCAGGGAACTCTAAAAAGAATCAAGCCTCTGTCATAGGTGAAACAAGTAATTCAACTTACACTTAATTTTGGCCTGCACTATCCATTATAAGCCTCTATTTCATTCATTACAAGATTTTTACCATTTGAGCTGAAATTTTCTAAGATTGATTTTCCCTGGTGTTGATTATGCTAAGGAAATTTCAACAATAATGCTTCTTTCAACTTTTTAACACTTACCTTTATTACTTCAATATCTTTTTAAATGTATTTTTGTAAAAGTATTCTATCCATATAAAACTACCAACTTAATGATGCTCAGTCACTATGAACTAGGCTTTTTAATCATTTGAGCTGGAACAAAAAAAAAAAAAAAATCACATTTTCACTGTCAGTTCTTAAACCGATGAATTAATATAAACAATCAAATAAGGATAAAACTGGGGATTAGTTTAATCTTTATATCATGCTCATCATTATAAAATGTGGTTTGCATTACTTTGCAGTGCTTCTAAATACTGTATTTATTTATTTTTTTAAGCTGCATTTGTAGGAAAGGAATTTAATCAGTAAGCTCATTTATCCATTCTAAATGTTAGCAGATTTCCTGCTTCTATTAATTCTTCCCAGAAGAAGATGTATGTTACTATGATGTAAGCACTAGAAAGAGCTCTCTATGTAGGACACAAGTGCCTGGGGTGTCTCAATTTTAATTAATACAAAGTCACTTGTTCAAAGTAATTTGATTAGGAAGGCTGAAAAGTGTCTCTGGGTAGAAATTTAAATGTGAGGAATGGATCAAATAAGGTTCATTGGCAAAACTAGTTTTATTGGAATTTCAGGGTTTGAGAATATGTAAATTTTTGAGGAAAAAAGCAGAGACAGAGCATTTAGATTTTCTGATTTTATCTTGCTAGTATAAAAATGCTTTCGTTTGAGATAGTTACAATATTGACATGCAATATTGTATTTGTATTTAATTTTAACTTTTATGGAATAATATTTTAATTTAAAATTTTAACTACCATTTCTGTAACACTTTTTTTTTTTTTTGAGGTGATATATGCTGAAATACTAAATTTCAGTTCTTCAAAGAACCAATTATTCATAAAATCTGGTTATACATGAAATTTTAAAGGTGGTCATTTTGAGCTTTTTAAAAAATCAAAGCATAAGTGATTACAGAAAACTTTTATTTGTGATAGATAAAAATTCTGGACTCCAGGCAACACTCTGAAATGGCTTGTTCGGTTAAGCTTTGTGTTACTGAGTTTTTTAACATCCATAGTAGGATTTATGTTAAGGAAGAACTTAGTTCTGCCTTTTCTCCAGTTACTCACTTCCAAGAGCCCTGAACGACTTAGGACAGACGAGTTATATGGAAGACATTCATCAAGGAATGATTTGCTTGTCCTTCTTAAGGTGCAAGTGTATGTGTGCTTGAGTGTTCACTAAGGATTACCACAATCTTCCCCCCATATTTACCAAAGGTGAATCCAGTACACATATCCTTGTCTGTGGTAGTCTTAACCTATTAGCATGATATGAGTAGAAAGAGATCTTGTACTCAATTCCTGGAGGGTGTGGGATTCAACTTGGACTTGAAATGGACACATTCTTAATGAGGAGGGTTTTTTGGTAGCATTCAAGAGAGAGGAAAAAAAAAAAAAAAAAAGAAGGCCAGAAGAGAGAGAGTATGTCTAAACTAATAAATGAAATAGCTCCTAAGCATTTCAGTCTTCACCAACATCAATTGTTAGAAGCGTTACTTTCATGAATTTAGTTCACACAAGTTTGAAGTTGGGGCCATTCCAACAGAGAGTTTATATGTAGGCCCTGTGTTTTGGAGAATTAGAGAATTTAGTAAGAGGAGGTAACTTGTTCTACACTAGTTAGAAAAGAATTCTGAGCACATTTAATTTCATAATACAAGGCGTTTCTCAAAAGAAGATAATAATATCAAAAATACAGGGTTAACTCAGAAGATGGAGAGGGAAAAAGGCCTGAAAAAGAATAGTAAGAGATCATGGGAAATAGAGATGGGAAAGTTAAAGCAGGGCTACTAGAAAAGAGAGTCACGTAGTCCTTGTGGGGAGAACTATTACTTTGTTTGGAATTCCTTGAGGACACCAATGAGAGTATGGTCTTAGCTGGAAGTCATGAGACCAGGAAATTTGAGGGGTGAAGGAAGAGGTAGAAACTGGGAAAGTAGGAATGGGGATAATGATGCCTACAGTGCTATCTAAAGAAAATTATATCTAAGTGAAATGGCACACAGGCTAGACAGAGAAGAGAAATTAAATCACCTGTGGCTGTGATAACATGCATGCCCACTATGGAGAATGCTTTAAGATTTTGTATTGTACATAAAATTTGCACAAAGTTAGCGAAAATGTTTAATTTTAAATGACATACAATTAAATGTTTAGATATCTTTTCTGCAAAGCAGAAAAAGAAAAAAAAAATAAAAATATCACAACTTGGAGACTGTCCTCAAAAATACTACTAAACCAGAAAATATACACGAAAGTTGCAGACTTTTTGGTGCTAGATAATTTACTTTAACAGAGACACCTAGTGCCCTTTTGGGTGTCCTACAACATTCTACCTTAGCTCCAGCTGCATGTGGGAAAGATGCAGGTCTCTTGTTTGTGCCATGCCAGACCTGTGCAGATAGCTTGAATGTTCTAGTGAATCCCAAACTGAATAACTTGTCTCTTCAGACTACTGAGTACAGCCATTTCTCAGGTGGAATAGGTTGAACTCTACTGCCAAAGTGCAGATTTTTAGATGTGAGTGAGTCAACTACACTTGTCTTATAATGCCTGGGGATCTCAGCAACAGTGTCAGTAGATTTAGAGAGTTACTGAGGTTTAGTTCAGCTTTCCACACCTAATTGCATATTCCTGATGTACTCTGGATTTCTACTTTGCTTTTGGCTGCCAGTCTGGAAGTGTGTCGCACTTTCATGGGTCTTGTGCTGTAGGTGCCATCTTTATCCAGCTGTCTTCTGTACCTAGGGACATTTGTAATGTTACTAGGTATCTGTGCACAAGCAACTGGATCAAGTCCTGAATTTTCATAGACAGTAATGTCAGATTAGACTTTTAATTGTGTTGACAACTAATATTTAGATGCCTAAACTTAGGTGTATAATAATGATGATTTCAAGCATTGTTTTCAGAAACAAATTGATTTGAAAGTGGAAATTCTTTGAGTGGGAGAATCTCCAAACCAGTTACATTTAGTTCCTATAATTTCATTATGACTGTCATGGTTTGAGCTCAGAGGGCACCACGCAGCCCCTCACCCCCTCCATTCCCCCCTGCTCTCGGAAGGAGAATATAAAGCAATTGAGATAGGGACAGGAAGGGATGACTCACCCATTATGGTCCTGAGAAAAAGACAGACTTCTTAGGGGAGAAAAAAGAACATAAATTTAATTTAGACACTAACAACAACACTTAAAATACAGAGTGGGACAGAGAGAAGCATTACCACATCTTAAAACCACCTTCCCCCCACCCCTCCTTTCTTCTCAGTCTCTCCTCTGCTCCTGATCTCTCAGTGGCGTGGGGAGCAGCGAATGGGGGGTGTAGTCAGTCTCGACGCTTCTTTCTCCTTGGGGTGGGGAACTCCTCACATTCTTCCCCTGCTCCAGTGTGATTTTCCTGTTATGGGAGACAGTCCTCCATGAACTTTTTCCAATGTGAGTCATTCCCATGGGCTGCAGCCCTTCCTGAGCTGCTCTGGCACAGGTCACCCCCATGTGCTGCAGTCCTCACAGTGCCAAACTACAACAGCGGGGGCTGCTTCTTCCCACAGAGTCACAGCCTTCTTCAGGTGCAGTCACCTCCTCCGGCATGGGGTCCTCCACAGGCTGCAGGTTGGCATCTGCTCTATCATGGACCTCCATGGGTGTCGGAGGGGGGGCAGCCCTGCCCTCTCACCAAAGGCTGCAGGGGAGTCTCTGATCCAGCGCTCCCCCCTCTTGCCCTCCTTTCTTTCACTGACCTTGCTGTTTGCATAAAAGTTCTCACAACTCCTCCTCACAACTCCCACTCGTCCTCCCAGATTCCCCTTTTTACATATGTTATCGCAGAGGCGCAGTCACTGTCTCTAATTGGCCCAGCCTTGGCCAGAGGCAGGTCAGACTTGGAGCTGGGGGAGCTTCAAGAAGCGTCTCGCAGGGGGCCACCTCCCTGTAGTCCCCTCCCCCACTACCAAAAACCTGCCACTTATACAAAACTAGCATAGTGACTATTTCAAAACTGTATTACTTGTAATTTTAAGCCATATATATATATATATATATATATATATATATATATATAAAAGGTTTGTAAGTATTCTCAGACATGGCCAGGTTTTCTAACTTCCTCCTCTTTAAAATAAAAGCAATTCTTAAGTATTTTCATTTGGAATATTAGATTTTTTTTTATCCCAAGTGAAGCCAAAATAAGATGAAGGCTAGGAATATTTTTCTCACTCGTTCATAAAGTAGAACTATTTGAAAAAATTCTTTGGGGACTGGGACATAGCTAACTAAAGTCTCTGGTATAAAAGGGGAGAGGAAATCCATTGCTTCATTTCCCACTCGTTTGAAAACTGTCATTTTGTTGATAGTGAGACCTGTTCAACAAATAACTGACATGAAACAGCATTATGGCCTCTGAAAATGTTTTTACACTGTTCACAACTGTAAGCACAATCTCTCTCTCAATATGTAAGCCTTCATGCAGAACAAAGCTGCTGTGGCTGCTGCCTTTATACAATTCAAACTCTAATGTGCCAGACTTGGCGTAAGCCTATCTCTTATTAACATCAAAGGCTCTCAAATAAAACACCATTAGTGTTGTTTGGGATTTTCGTGAGCAGCGCATATAAATACACATCTCTTACACTGTATTATGCTTCAGCGTTAATAATGGCTCTGGGACACAGAACCCTGATTTAGAGCTGGATTTTGAATCTCCCACATTCAACCCACAGATTTTGGAAAATGGTTTGGTGTCCAGTGTTTGATATCGAACCCTGTAAAAATGAAAAGAAACTTTGGATTTGCAACTGAATTTTGTAGACTGTTCTAACATCTTTCATATATGACTCTCTCTCTCACCCTCTACTATTGTCTTCCAGGCTGTATGTCTGACTGTGGCATATCTTCTGTCTAAGATATAGACATGCGCCCATTCAGACATTCTGAGTGAAATCATTAGTTGGACGGAAATAATTCTGAATGGACTTTTAAACTTTTAAATGTAGACTGTTAAGGTGTTTTAAGTGAAAAATACAAATTTTTAGATTTCTTTGGAGCCTTTTCTAAATCTATCAAAATATGTTTCTCATGTTTCTTATATTAAGCTTATTTCTGCTGTTTGAATAAATGAAGCAACTGATTGTAGTTCAGAATTTCCTGGAAATCACTGTAGCTTTCTAAAATATAAAGGCTATTTGATATAGTAGCATTAAAGCTGACTATGTAAAGTACATGAAAAGTACAAGCATATGAAAATGGTGACAATTAGACATCTGGTTTTGAAAAAAGATGAATCAAAAGATTAAGTGGGTTCTTTGGTTTTGTTGTATTTAATTTTAATTTCTATCTCTTGTTCCCAGTTTGCTTCTCTTTAGGAAGAGGTAGGATAGATAAGATGCCATAAACTCAGCATAATTGGCTCACTATAATTCTTAGTTTTCCATTCTGCTATGCTTTTATGCCACCAAGTCTTTCCAGGTCTAACCACTTCTGTAGCTCTTGTCCTAGTGAAGGCAAATCGTTTAGAGCACATAGCTGTTATCAACAGAAATCACAGCTAATATCAGTGAAAATAAAATAAATTAACATCCTGAGTAAAAGAGAGTCCAGAATAGCTATTAGGGAACTCAAAACAGACACAGTGACCTGAAGAATCCTTCTCACATTGAGCAGGGTGGAGCAGATGGTTTGATTTTAATTATTAGGAGTTTTTCTACAGTGTGAAGAACTGCTTTTGGCTAAATTTTACTATATTATAATGTACATGTGCTAGTTAAGACTTCCAGGCACACTGCATTGTGGAAAATACATCAAATAAATATATCTATGAGCTTTTATAATTCTAGGCAAATTTTTTTGCCATTACACTCTCATTAGCTTTTAATCAACACTACATATTTATCATGAAACTGTGAATTAATTTTTAAAAGATGATTTATCCAATATTTTAAGTACTTTTGCTTTTTTAGTGATAAATCATTTGCATTTAAAGTTAACATAAAGAACAATTTAAACAAACAATATTTCTGCAAATCCAAATAGATACATACAAGGATAGTTTGTATATAAGAAGTTTGATATACCGTTTGTCCTATTTATCTTAAATGTGTTCTTGATTGTTCTCATTTCCACTAGAATTTTGAAGTGTTCACCATGGGAATATCCTTGCTACATTCCTTATGAGTGACAGATGAAAAAAAGTTGCATGTGAATGGCTGTTTCTTAAATATATATAATACTTTGATTGTCATGTATATAGAAATGCAAGTATACTGATACATTTTCGACTTTTTTTAAAACCAAAAATTGCTGAATTTGAGTTAAAAGTTTGTAAATACTCTTGTTGACCCAAAAATCACTTATTTGAAATATTTCTAAATATGCGTGTTGCTTTTGACATAAATCTATTTCATTTTTTAATTCTCAAAAGCAATATGTAGTAAAGTGGAAAAGCACTGTATATTACTGTAATTTTATAGCACCTTAATATTATTAACAAGATCATGATCTAGTTCAAGGAACTGATAGAGCTACGAACAAATATATTCAATTAAAACACTGAGTATCCCCATATCTTTAAAAACTTCCTAAACTTTTGTCTCAGACATTAAATAAAATATACTCCTACTAAATTTCCTTATTGATATTATAAGGTGTAATTGTACTGTTTCTTTCCTAATACTCAGAGATATCGCAGGTTTCAAATTCTTCAGCAATTTTTAACTGTAGAGCAATCAGCAATGATGCAAAATGCTAAAATGATATAGGACAACATAGGTAATACCAAGATTCAGACACTGGCATTGTAATTTTTATTTTCTTGTGACTCAAACTGATGCTTATAATGTCAGAAATACCATAGTTATATTTGATGGTGATTATTTGTCATAGGCTAATGAGATTCTGAATGTTATTTCCTGCTGAAATAGAGAACATTTCTGAACTCAATAAAATCTTTGACTGACATTATTCAAAATAGCATAAACTAGTAATTGTAAGCCAAGAATACTGTTGCTACAGCTCGGTTCCAGAACCAAATGAAAAATGTTGAATCAGCATAGAAAATTCTGATAAACAAATATGGTAATACAGCAGCTTTGTGAAACATCAGAACTGAATGATGATATCTCCATCTATGACTGCTATTAAACTGTATGTCTGTTCCAAGTAGAACTTGTATAAAACCCAGAAAACTGGCATTAAAAAAAAAAATATCTGCTTATTATACTGTTAAACAGGAAGCATTAGTTATAAGTCATAAAAAGTAATCAGAAGGGGAAAGGTTTTTAGTGATTAGGAAGATTTCAGAAAGTTCTGTAAATTTTAAACAAAAATATATATTGCTATGACACTCTCCGATGAAGATGGTCAAGTCCTTTTTGATGATTGAAAGGAAATACCAGATATTAACCTTAAAGTTTTTGACAGTTTGTTAAAATATTCTTCTTTGAGCAACCTGAAATGAAATTTGCTGCATCTAAGAGCATCTAGCAGCAATGTTCTTAAAGATATGTTCTTAAGCTCTTAAAAGTTGTTGCAAGGCAAGGCAAGAGCTACTAAGGTCTCTCCTGCAGAAATATGCAGTGTATAACTACACAGACATCATCTCCCAATCAGAATATCAGTGCAGATGTTTGACATTGAGTGGGATAAGAACATGACATGACCATCATACACCTTTACAAAGAGAAGGCTGCTCAGTGCCAGGATATACCATTTGTCTTAGTTGTGGGATAAACCTCTGTTCACATAATGCAGTTACTTTAAAAAAATCCTTTGGGAAATGCAAAGCTACCTGTGATTTCTGCATCCACATAGATACAATAGCCATATAGCTCTATGCCTACTGTTTGCCTTTCTAGCAAAACTAACACAAGTAACTGCAGTTATCTCTAGACAGTCCTGAAAAAATTCTTCTGTCTGAAAAAAAAAATTGTAAATACATATTTTTTGCATTATGACAGGATGGTAAATTCTTCAATGTGAGTGGAATGACTTTTTGTCTAAATTTGTGCCTTGATTGAACACACACAATAGAATGTCCAGCACATTACTGACCATTTTGATTACGATACCACTCACTTCAGACAGAACGTCACCCCAAAGAAAGAAGAAATCCCACTCCAACCCTATTACAATGAAAAGTATGTTGAGGCAATTGTATGCAGTGACAAAGTATCTCTGAATAAATTTTGCACAATGTTTCAGTCTATCATGACTTATGATAGACTGTACCTTAGGGATACAAAGCCACAGTCAGCTTTTGAGAGATCAAAACATAATTCCTAGAAAGAAAGAGACATCTAACTGCATAAAAACGTATACATACCACATACCTACAGAAGTTTTGCAATTTATAGGAGTTTGCATCTCAGTCATGGTGCATAGCTTTCCTTCCTGAGTTCAGTGTCAAAGTAAAACTCCCAGGGATGCAACTATAATAGTTCTGAGCACTTTAGGATAATTCACATAGTATATTCCCAAAGTTCTTTTGTACAGTCAGATAAAAATAATACATGACTGGAAGGTAGGGCAGTTGAAATATCAAAAGGGCGTATCTGAGGCAAGATCTTTAGTTGTTGCTCCATAATGTGGGAGACTGAAGCTGATCTTCTGGTATAACATAACATAAAGAATGTACTAATAGTATAAAAATCTGAAAAAAAACCACATTGCATTTAAAGTATGGGGGGGAAATGGTGTTATAAATACAAGGGGCTATACTCAGGAAGGAGGAACAATTTCTTCCCATTAAATGGAATCTGATATGATCAATCAATAAGACATGCCATTATTATTGTTTAATAATAACAGAAATGCCACCTTTACTTAATATGCTTTATTACTGATTGGGAAAATAATAAACAAACAATAATCAACCAAATAGGACAAAAAGGTTTTCTTTCTTTTAATTCATGGTGGTTTCCAGAAGTATTATGGTAATATTGCTGAATATGTACCTGGAAAGATCAATTAAAAAGTCTTTCTCAAAGTATCTCACATTTTCATAGTGTTCGTTTCAGGAGGTTTCTACCTGAAAATTTCCCTGGATTTGTTATGAATTTTGCTACATTTCTACTCAGTAATACCTTCTTCAAATACTCAATGTGTAGAAAAAAATAAATTCCATTCACTGTGGGAGTTTAGGACTATAGAAAACTTGGTAAGACATATTATAAGAATGTATAAGATTGTTAGTAAATTGGTGGAAAAATAGAGTATTCGGAAAAATAAAGTACTACTTATTTTAAACAGATACAAATATGTGTGAGGGAGAAGAATGAAACTTTTAGAAAGAATCTGGGGCTAGACTGAAGCTTTTTTTTTTTTTTTTAGTTTTGTTTTATTTTTGATCTTATATTCATATAGCTCATGAGCTTTAAATGCAAAACACAACTTGCACTATTTTAAATATTATTTGAAAGTATAGAAACACTAGAAAAACAATTAAAAAAACCGTTCAAACCCAAAAGAAAATATCTGCCTTCAGTAAGTCGGTATAAAAGCATTGCTTGTGCAAAAGAAACATTAACACTTAGGTGGTGGAATATGGATGTGTTAAGAGAACAAAGTGCTGTCTTATTGAATTCGTGTTGGAGTCAGGCAAAGAATGACAAAGAAATATTTAGACAGATTATGCCATGAGCTGTTCATTTCCTGTTACCAAGGAAGAGGCAGTAGCCAAAATATTCCAGCCTTCCGGCCGTTATTGTACATCTGCTGTTATATTGTTGTTTAGCACACTACATTCTCATTGACCAGAGGCTGAGTTAGCATAGTTGTTCCCCCAAAAGACATAGTCAATAACAGATGTTTTAAAATGCACGTTATGTTATTTTGAGATAATTTTTTTAAATAACTTGGGAGCAACCAAGTGTAGGCTATAGATACATAGACATAAGGTAATGAACATTTCTTCTGAGAACAGGCAAGGTTGACTCCAACGAGAAAAATAATTTGCTTGACCTATACATTTTATATTATAGATTTTTTTTTTTTATAATATACTTCAGCATTCCTAAAAAAAATATATATCTTTGCCACAACACAGAACTAATTTGTCTGTATCTATTGTGAGATCTTACCCAACACACTACAGAATTCAGACGATGCTAAATAGGTTTTGGAGTCATTGCATAAAACCCAGATACGACACAATATACAGATATTAAACAGAAGGTGCATAGTTATCAGATTACTGTTCGAAAGAATATTTTTTACATTACCTTTTTAAATATATAAAAAGTCAGGATGCATAAGAAATGCACACAAAACCACAGCCCCCTTCATCCTAAAGTCTTTTCAATATCTGTGCCATTGTACTTTATTTTCTTTCTCTTTATTATAATAATATTGTTTATTTCGTTTCTTGAAGACTTTACTGAGATGTGTTGTAGCTGAGGAGATGTATTGTTTTCAATGGGAAAGAAATTACAGATGTTTTCATAGTGAAAGAATGTACTGTGTTCTCTTTGGTGACACAAAGTAATCCTTAAAATGAGTAAACAAACACAGTTTTTAAAGGTACCTTCTTCCCTGTTGCCTTCAAATTTCCTGAAAATAAGTATTGAAACTAATCCTGCCAAGGGAAAAAAAAAATAAAACTAATAATAAAACAAACAAACAAACAAACAAAAACCCAACACCAAGCACTCCTCTAATTAAATGGAGCTATCTGTTTCAAAGGTGAAATAAGACTATGATTGTTTGAATATTTGGCTTACATTTCAATGAAGTCTGAACTTCTTTCCCAAAAAACGCTTTGCAGATCTTGTAAAGAATAGGAAGCAACTTAGACAAAGGTATGCACAAGAGATTTTTTTTTTTTTCTTTAAAGAAAGAAGGACAGAATGGTAAAGCAAACAAAGACTATAAATCAGATGATAAAAAATGCACGTTATGAAAGAGCTGTTTCCTGTTTGGGAAGGAGGAATAACTAAAATAACATGCACTCAGCTTTCACTACCTGTAGCAGGAATGACTTCAAAGAAATAGCTAAGCAGCCAGAGGTTAAAAGCAAGCACCCGATCACAACTGTCAGAATCTGTTTTAACTTTTTGGATAGAGATATGCTACATTTACAATTCTCTTTTAATTCCAGAAGGAAAGGAAACAGAAGGTTCTTCGTTATCTGTTTGTGGACACTGGGATAAACTAATAATCTTTCTTTCATCTCTGTGATGCTAATAACTTTGCAGACAGAAGCAGAGGCTATGGGAATTGTGAGGGCTTAAATTGAAAAGGATGCTTTAAAAAAATCCTAAACCAAAACAAATCCAAACACCAAATCCTTTATCTTTGCCATTAACATTTTCTCTTCCAAGACAAATAACAGACTTATTTGGAGTGCTGTTTAAAATGTTTACAAATATATATACAAGAATGCCAAAGCCCCCATTGCATAGCATGCAAAGGAAACTTTTCTTAGCTTTTTTTATTTTATTTTTTTTTTTTTTTACGTTTCTCTCAGATGCCTGGAATAACCGGCCATTTCTTGCATGTCTATTTTCATGGCTATTAGCATTTTTTGTTCCATTATCGTTGTCTCTACTGCAATCACTCATTTTACATCCTGCCCAGCTGCACAGATCTTTCAAATTAACAACCGGTTTTGGGGAAATTCAGACAGCACTATTCCCAGGTAATCAAAGCACATACCCTTTATCTAATTTATGTAATCGTCTCAAGTTAATTGCCTTAAAAATTGAATTTTTTCCTTTAAAGTTAGAGGAGTGTTTTCTATTTCTGTCTGAATGTGTTTATGTGTGTATTTTCAATTCTAAGCAGAGAGATCATCTATTAAAAAAACACAAAAAACAGCAAAACAAAACACAAAAGTCTTCTCTTAGCTTCTCAAATAGACTTTTACTGTTAATAAACACTTTGCAATATATAACCAGTCACTGTTAAAACTGTATACTAGAAATATTAAGAGCCGTAACTTGTCTTCACATCTGATGATCTGACCAAGTGAGACTATCTCATTATACTTATATGTAATTCCTTTCTTCAGAAAGGACCAGGCATTGCTCACCAGGAATTATGAACTCTCAAAGACTTAGAAGAGACAGGGAATATTTACATTTTGAATTTTCCTAAAATCCTAATCTTAGATCTCATCCAATCTATCTTAATAGGCATTTTTTAAATTTATTGAGATACCTGCAACCTCTGTCAGTTCTACAGTTTTTGATGGACTGTACCTGACTTTAACAGATTGAGGTAAATCTGCTTCTGCCTGTAATAGAGATTGTACAATAAAACATCCCTGGAATCTCCCAGATCTTTCAGTCTTCTTTATTGCAACATCCATGCATCAAAATGAACCTCTTCCAAAGGCAGCCTTCAGAAACCAGGAAAGTTTACTAGAAAATTAGTCAATAGAAATAAAATGTTGAGGAGGAAAAAAATGTGAAAATACGCTTCTATGTACATAAGGAGAGCATTCTTTTAATGCATCTTCAGAAAATGCTGCTTTTCCCAGGCGCGTTGAATGTGCTGTCAAGCATGCCCTGATCGAGTGAGCAGAAGGACCACTGTTTGCCAGGGAGTCTCTGGCTTTCTGAGCATGCACAGAGCAGTTCTGTGCACATGGAGCACACACAGAGCAAGTGGTGTCACGACTTGGAAAGTGCTTGAAGAAGACATAGGTGAAGACGAGGCTGCTCTAATAATCTAAAAGAAAAAAGAAAGCGCACTGTGTCATTTTTTGTCTCATACCTTTTAAAGAGCAAGATTATAGAGAGGGAACTTGTCTTTTACATGAGTATGAGCTCAAACACTAGCAAATACTATCAATTTAGTTTATGAAAACTATAGATTTTTGCTTTTTGTATGTGTCTTTTAAGAATAATGTCATCTAAGGCTCCCTCCAACAGTCAGTGAAGAGAGAGAGGAGGCCTCCAGAGGGATTCAGGCTATATGAAGACTCAATTCTTCTTCCTCTTTTCAATAGATGAAGACAGGACAACTACAAAATAGCCTTCAAAAGTAAGAGAAAGGTCTCAAAAAAAGGAAGATTCTGACTCTCCTGTTGTTCCAAACTTTATGAAATAATCTGCTGCAGGGAAAAACTAAATCATATTAAAGGATTTTGAAAATTCTAATACTTCAGCAGTGATCACCACAGACAAATGAAAACATAACTGAATCCACAAAAATACCCTGAGACTAAAAGCTCTTTTTAAAAGCTCTTATTTAGCTGAATAGTAATACCACTTACTTAATTATTAATTAACACTTTACATACTGATTGTAAAAAATAAAATCACTTTAAATTCAAGCCTTTAACATATAAATAAGAGATGAGAAATGAATCATCATTTTCTACACTGAGTTATTTGCTACAATATTTCTAAACTCTGTTACTTTTTTTCAGCAGCACAGTACCCTGCCAGCAACAGTCTGGAAATAAGTAAGATCTAGTCACTTACAGATGTGCCCCAAATGTTCCCATACACCACGTTTTCAGTGTTGCCAGTTGCAGATTCATGCAATAGCCAGGACACAGAGCAGTCTTTCAATGCATTTAGATTATTTGTATTTGATTTGTATTAGATTTTGGAGTATTTACATTATTTTTGGTCTTCTGTGCCGAGTCAAGTAAGCACAACTGCAAAAAGTGCTAATTACAAAAAGGCATATTTCCATTAAGAATAATTACAACAGAAACTAAAAATGTATATGACTATTTATGAGCCATCATATCTCATAGAGATAGTACTTAATGGTTTGTTTGAATGGTTAAGAAAGCAGAAATAAACTGCAGGAAGAGTATTTAAAGCCACAAAAACAACACATCAACCCACCACACAGCATTCCTGGGCAAAGCAAGTTGGTCTTTTCTCATTTTTGTTTACAACCAGCTCTTCATAGACTAAACTCCAGTAAGTTGTAGAGTTTCTGATGTCCTCTCTCTATATACAAACAGTACATTCACTATAAACACAATGAGGGAGGTAGGAAATAGAACCTCACAATAAGACCCTGAAAAACTGACCCCTAACATGAAGAACTGCTTGATAAAGAAAACCAGTGGGGGTGACAAAAGGGAAGAGAAGCTTAAAGCACTAATGATTTAAGCAAGAAAATATCAGCTTACTCTCTCTGATTTCTGCAATACTGAAGCTTACAAAGATTTAGTTTTCAACCAGAAACAGAAGCTCATTTAGAAGTGAGTGCTGTAAGAAACATTTTATGTTTGCATATGTAATTGATAAGTGCCCTACAGTACTAAACAGAATCACTCTGGTTTTAACTTAGGTTTCAGTGTTTACAAAGCTTCCATACTATTTCCTATTAACTACAAAAGCTGGTTTATATTCCATAACTTTATACTACACAAGTTTTACAAGAGTCAAGTACACAGTAATATGACTTTAAATCTTTCCAAAATGTATTCATATGTAAAGACATTGGTAATATGATTAAAACTTAGTTTCCCAATATGAAGGCAAATAAAAAAAGGAACTCTTGAATACAGATCACCAAATATCTACTGCCTCTTCAGAGGATGTATCTTTCAGATATGCATACGCTTTGGCATGTTGTACTTTCAGGTTTGGGAGTCAGGTGACCATCTGAGGCCATGTTATAATTATAAGTTAAAGAAATATGGTGTAACCGATACCTTGTTCAATAATCAACATTTCAGCAGTGTTATGCTATTCACAAGTAAGTAATAGTCACCCTGACAACAGGAGTCTTTCATTCAAAAGAACATCTGCTTTTTCAGATTAAAAATGAAGCGGAAATAAAGAAGATTTCTTTGCAGAGAAAGCAAGATTTCTAACATACTGTAATTGGATGGATTCCTTATTTGTGACAATAAAAGACCATTTTTATTAGGAAATATAGTAGATAAAGTAGTCATTGCTAATCTAATCCATCCCCTAAAAGCTGTGTCTGCTTTGCATACTGCTGAAACAAACCCCATTAAAAGTCACCATATGATCTATATTGTTGTTAAGAAGCTCTAATTTTACAAGACCATCCCCTGGCCCCAGCTACAGATAGTAAGAATGTTCAAGAAAAGTAGACAGATACTGGAATGTACTTTCCTTAAAGATGGCAGAAATAATACATGGCAAGTCTAGTTGTCCTTCTATCTCATGATAAAGCGGTACTTCAGTGGAATGAGTAAGATTTCATACACTGGGAAAGAATGTAAATGAGAAACCTGGTCCTTTATCCACAGAAAACTTTGGGGATGGTTGAAAAACAGAAGAAGATACCTAGGCAGATTCAGGAAATCCTTCTAGAGATTTTCTTAAGTATAAAATACTCATTGTTGTGGGTAGAAAACCTAATTCTGACATAATAACTTACAGCCAGTACTAGCTAGTTCCTTTGAAATCCACAGCTGTGCCTATGTTCCTAAATTAAAGTGCCCAATGTCTGCCCTCCAACTCAGATGACAGATGGGTCAGCATGGCATGCACCAGCACAGCTTCTCTCACATCCCAGTACACAGTGGCTGTCCTCAGCTGTCAAGCAGGACCAATGCCAAGTGTATACCATCCCCTTTCTGTGCTCATGAATTACCTGAGATTCTGCAACATATTGATGCTGAATATTAGCAACTATGATAGCTCAAGCACATATCCTTTTTTAAGTTTCAGTTTAAGAAGAACTTAAAGATTTAAGAACTTAAGAAACAACAGCAAGAAAAATAATTTAAGAAGCACTGCCTCTTGTTTCAAAGAAAAAAAATGTGTAACTGACGAATTTTCTGTTTCTGAAAATTACTGTGTATTTCTTTAATGAAATCATATTTCATCTGAAAATTCCCCACTAGGCCTACCAAAAAGTGGAAAGTAGTCCTGAGATATAATGAGTTATCCTCATAAACTTCCTAGTGTCATTTTGGTTTAGCTATTAGATAGAAAGATAAAAATGTAAGGAAAATTCTGTATTATTAAAAAACAAAACAAAACAACAACAACAACAAAAAAAAAAAACCCACATACACAAAAAAGAAAATAAATCAAATCTGAAAACCCTAGACTAGGCTTTCATATTGTCAGAGTACCAAAGCACTGACTTCAGAGAACAGTTGCAAGCACCTAAGTTACAAGCTGAGAAAATTAAATCATTGGGCAATATTTTCCTATGTTCATATGGAGGTCAAAGTTCATGGGGGAAAAAAAAAAAAGGGTTTTTTACTGTTTACCTGTGGAAGCAGGACTTGTGGGTCCACGTTGCCTGTGTCACCACCTGTCTTCCCTTAAAGAAAGAGTGGTGTGTTTAGTCATATTGGGCTGAGGAATAGTGATCTTAAAGATACAAAATTCTTAGAGGTTTTCTGAAGATCCAGAAAAATATAGACCTGTCAGTCTGACGTCGGTGCCAGGGAAGGTCATGGAGCAGGTCATCTCAAGTTCCATCAGAAGTCATATAATGTACAACCAGGGGATCAGGCAAAGCCAGCATGGGTTTATGAAAGGCAGGTCCTGCCTGACAAACCTGATCTCCTTCTATGACAGGGCAACCTGCTTATTGGATGAGGGAAAGGCTGTGGATGTTGTTTACTTTCACTTTAGTAAGGCCTTTGACACCGTTTCCCACAGCATTCTCGTGGCGAAACTGACTGCTTGTGCCTTGGATGATCGCACACTTTGCTGGGTAAAAAACTGTCTGGATGGCCGGGCCCAAAGAGTTGTGGTGAACGGAGTTAAATCCAGTTGGTGGCCGGTCACGAGTGGTGTCCCCCAGGGCTCGGTGTTGGGGCCACTCCTGTTTAACATCTTTATTGATGATCTAGACGAGGGGATCAAGTGCACCCTCTGTCAGTTTGCAGATGACACCCAGTTGGGTGGGAGTGTTGATGTGCTCGAGGGTAGGGAGGCTCTGCAGAGAGACCTGGACAGGCTGGAGCCATGGGCTGAGGCCAGCTGGAGGAGTTTCCATAAGGCCAAATGCCGGGGGCTGCCCTTGGGCCACAACAACCCCCAGCAGCGCTACAGGCTTGGGGAGGAGTGGCTGGAGAGCTGCCAGTCAGAGAGGGACCTGGGGGGGTTGATTGACAGCCGGCTGAACAGGAGCCAGCAGTGTGCCCAGGCGGCCAAGAAGGCCAATGGCATCCTGGCTTGTGTCAGCAATAGCGTGGCCAGCAGGGACAGGGAACGGATCTTACCCCTCTTCTCGGCACTGGTGAGGCCGCCCCTCGATTCCTGTGTTCAGTTTTGGGCCCCTCACTCCAAAAAGGACATTGAATGACTCGAGCGTGTCCAGAGAAGGGCAACGAAGCTGGTGCAGGGTCTGGAGCACAGGTCATACGGGGAGCGGCTGAGGGAACTGGGGGTGTTTAGTCTGGAGAAGAGGAGGCTGAGGGGAGACCTCATCGCCCTCTACAGCTACCTGAAAGGAGGTTGCAGAGAGCTGGGGATGAGTCTCTTTAACCAAGTAATATGCAACAGGACAAGAGGTAATGACCTCAAGTTGCACCAGGGAAGGTTTAGGCTGGATATTGGGAAGCATTTCTTTACAGAACGGGTTGTTAGGTGTTGGAATGGGCTGCCCAGGGAGGTGGTGGAGTCCCCATCCATGGAGGTGTTTAAGAGTCGGGTTGACAGCACTGAGGGATATGGTGTCGTTGGGAACTGTCAATGGTTAATGGTTGGACTGGATGATCTTCAAGGTCTTTTACAACCTAGATGATAATGTGATTCTGTGATTCTCTGAAACATTACATAAATTACATATAGATACATACATAGACATAAATGTAGATAGCAAAATGAACAGATTATCTCCGGTAACGATTCAACTCAAGGTTTAGAACTATAGGAAGATACATGCTCTTTCAGCTTTATTTTTTCATGTACCATGGCAGAGAAAACAGACTTTTGCACATTTTGAAATGCCAGTTGGTACTTAGATTTAAAAGATATTTAATTAAGTAACATAAATTTAATAAGTATTTTTTTATGTTTGCTTGAATTTGCTGATGTGCTTTTTATTAGTTTTGAGTCATTTATGTCTTCAGCTGTTGAGTTTATAGTTTCACGTAATAATAATAGCAGAAGAAGCCCAAAGTAGCAAACACATAGGAATTAGATTAATTCAGTGATCACTCATCCTAGAGACCATCTTGTAAGAATTTGTGTAACAAATGTCACGTAAGAACTAGAAATGTCTCCATAAATGACATGATGGATTACAAAAATCCAGTGGAACCATTTCTTGTTATCTGCTTCAAAATTAAATTAAATATGCTTCCTTTTAGAGTATGCTCCACTTTTACTAGAATTTATCTAACAGCTTTTGATTATAATATTTATATGAAGTTGACCTGAAACAATTTTGAGGTAAAAATTCATAGCTAGAAAATGGAATCCTAGGAGGCAGGCAGACTAAGAAGCACTTAAGTGCACTTAAGTAACCCTTTTTAAAGAGTAATAGGTTTAGGAAAGATGGAAAAATACTAATCTGGAAAAATAATACATCAGTTATGAATTTAATAGGATATCACTTACTGATATATAAGTTACTGGCTGGCTTATTCCTCCAAGCATCCAAAACTATTTCAAAAATCTGAATTATTTTTATCTTTTTTTTTTTTTTTTTTTTTACAACATAAACATTATATTTTATATTGTAGATTGCTCACGTATCTAAGTTTTTCATTCTAAACCACTCTGCCATCTGCTATGGTTTTTATATTATTATCCAATCAAATTATGTCTAAATCATTAAGTAATGAGCACCAACAGGAGTAGAGTAAAATTGTTGGCATGGAGGCTTCACTGTCCATAACACAGCCTTTGGAGGGTAGACTGCTTACTTCAGATTAATTCTAGTTTATTCCTGTAAAGTGAATCCTGCTAGTAGAGTAGATTAGGTGAACCTCTGAATCACGTCTTCCAGTAGTTTCATCCAAAAGGAACATAAGTTATGTGCTCCAAGCCTGCTCTGTGATATGAATCAAAACAGGTAATATCCTAGCATTGTTCTGATGGTCAGGAGATTTGTTTTGAAAATGCATTCCTGATTCTAACTAAAATTCTATGTAAAGAAACTTTCAGTAGTCAGTACTGAATAAAAATATTTGTCTACAGTAATTTTGTGGAGAAACTTTGGAGTTTGTCTATTAATGTTTTTCTATGTTGAAAATGGATAATTTTTTGCCTCCTAATTCTTATTTCTTATTTTTTATTAATTATTTTTCCTTTATTTATATTTGGTTAAGATAGCAAAAAACTTTACTGTGAGGGATTTTGTGTATTTCTCTACAAATATTTGACCGACTTTCTTCAGATATTAATGCAGGAAAATACTGGTTGTTTTTATGCTACACTGGGTAAATATTTTAGCAGTAAAGCATTCTATAGAATTTCCTGACATTTCTGTATATGATTTAATCTGTAGGTGTAACCTTCTCTCACCTATTTCTTACATGTGTATGAAAAGAGTAAAGGTAGGACAAGACGACCATAGTGACAATGGGACCAAAGGGGTAAAAAGTTATCCAGTACCAAAAGAAATCCCAAGAGAAATTTAATTAGTAGATTGTATGGATAAAACTTGCAAGCTACACTTTGTGAAGTGGATATAACCATGGAGGAGGCTGGAAAGTCGACTCCGGAAGAAATGAAAGAATGGCTGATGTGAAACAAACATAATCTTTGACAATGCTCTGAAAGAAAGAGTAGCCAGATTTCTAGAGTATTCCAGGTTTCTCTATTATAACCAGTGGAATTATTGTTGTGATGAATCCAACACATGGACGGACTGCCCTGCGTGCCACAGGCTAACCTAACCTTACTTTAAAAGATGAAAGCACACTATTTCCATGTTTTCCCTTCCTAAACATGATTACTCATCTTCATTTTACTACTAATTCAAAGTGCATTACAAGAAAACAAACAAGAAAAATCTGCAATTACTAATTTTGTCTTTTTAAAATAAAACTAGTTGCTTCAATATACTTCACTGGAAGATGATTGATTATTCCTGAAAAAAATAAAATCAATCCTGAAGTTCAAGGAAATGAGTGGACCTTTTGGTGAAGATAGTCCCAGACAAGGATCTAACCATCAGTTACCTAGCTTGTTTTTTGGATATATAAATATAGATGAACTTTTGTGCATTCCAGACAAAGCTAGGGAAAAAATGTTCCTTCTTCCAAGAAGTAGAAAATATTAAATTAACATATTGTAATGTAAATAACATAGAGATCATGATCTTCCCTTGCCAAATAAAGGTCTAAAAGTCTCTCTGAAAAATAGGAAATGTCTGCTTTCTTTCTGTGTATTGAAAATTTTGGATATAACTGCTCCTGGCCAGGCAAATAAGAAAACTATCAACAGCAAATTAAACTAGACTACTTATGCAGATTAAAATATTTGGGGTATTTTGGTTTTGTAAAATGTCCATTTTAATCAGTCAAAATGATATGCATACTTCTAGATCATATCTAGGTAATCACTTTTGGAGAATAAATGAAAAATGTTCAGTGAAATGAAACTAGGTTTTTTGCAGATTTTCTTATATCTGTGTTCTCTTAAAGAAGGTGCAAAGTAGCATTACAGCAAAGTATATGATTGGATTATTTATATTATTTCTGGATTCTCTTCCATCTAATAGCAGATTATTCTTCAATTTTTCTCTCCCTGAGGTCACTGATTAAATCCCTTTCCTTCTGAAAAGTCTATCTTCACAGAATCACATAATCGTCAAGGTTGGAAAAGACCTTGAAGATCGTCCAGTCCAATCATTAACCTCACACTGACAGTTAGCAACTACACCATATCCCTCAGTCAACCCAACTCCAGTCAAACCACCTCCGTGGAAAGCCCATTCCAATGCATAACAACCCGTTCTGTAAAGAAATGCTTCCTAATATCCAGTCTAAACCTTCCCTGGCACAACTTGAGGTCATTACCTCTTGTCCTGTTGCATATTACTTGGTTAAAGAGACTCATCCCCAGCTCTCTGCAACCTCCTTTCAGGTAGCTGTAGAGGGCGATGAGGTCTCCCCTCAGCCTCCTCTTCTCCAGACTAAACACCCCCAGTTCCCTCAGCCACTCCTCGTATGACCTGTGCTCCAGACCCTGCACCAGCTTCGTTGCCCTTCTCTGGACACGCTCGAGTCATTCAATGTCCTTTTTGTAGTGAGGGGCCCAAAACTGAACACAGGAATCGAGGTGCGGCCTCACCAGTGACGAGTAGAGGGGTAAGATCCGTTCCCTGTCCCTGCTGGCCACGCTATTGCTGACACAAGCCAGGATGCCATTGGCCTTCTTGGCCGCCTGGGCACACTGCTGGCTCCTGTTCAGCCGGCTGTCAATCAACACCCTCAGGTCCCTCTCTGACTGGCAGCTCTCCAGCCACTCCTCCCCAAGCCTGTAGCGCTGCTGGGGGTTGTTGTGGCCCAAGGGCAGCCCCCGGCATTTGGCCTTATGGAAACTCCTCCAGTTGGCCTCAGCCCATGGCTCCAGCCTGTCCAGGTCTCTCTGCAGAGCCTCCCTACCCTCGAGCAGATCAACACTCCCACCCAACTTGGTGTCATCTGCCAACTGACTGAGGGTGCACTCGATCCCCTCGTCTAGATCATCAATAAAGATGTTAAACAGGAGTGGCCCCAAAACCGAGCCCTGGGGGACACCACTCGTGACCGGCCACCAGCTGGATTTAACTCCGTTCACCACAACTCTTTGGGCCCGGCCATCCAGACAGTTTTTTACCCAGCAAAGTGTGCGATCATCCAAGGCACAAGCAGTCAGTTTTGCCAGGAGAATGCTGTGGGAAAAGGTGTCAAAGGCCTTACTAAAGTCAAGGTAGACAACATCCACAGCCTTTCCCTCATCCAATAAGCAGGTTGCCCTGTCATAGAAGGAGATCAGGTTTGTCAGGCAGGACCTGCCTTTCATAAACCCATGCTGACTGGGCCTGAGCATCTGTTTGTCCCACAGGTGTTGTGTGATGGTGCTCAGGATGAGCTGCTCCATCATCTTCCCGAGCACCGAAGTCAAGCTGACAGGCCTGTAATTTCCCGGATCATCCTTCCGACTTTTCTTATATATGGGCGTCACATTGGCCAATTTCCAACCTGTCGGGACCTCCCCAGTCAGCCAGGACTGCTGGTAAATGCTGGAAAGCAGCTTGGTGAGCACCTCAGCCAGCTCCTTCAGCACCCTAAGTTGTATTCCATATGGTCCCATAGACTTAGTATGTCTATGTGATGCAGTAGGTCACTTGACTATCTCCTCTTGGAATGCTGGGGGGGGGGTGCTGTTCTTCTAGTCTCTGTCTTCTGGCCGAGGAGGCTGGATTCCCTCAATACAGCTAGTCTTGCTATTAAAGACTGAGGCAAAGAAGGCATTAAGTACCTCGGCCTTTTCCTCATCACACGTTACCACGTTTCCTCCTGTGTCTACGTTCTCTCTGGTCTTTCTTTTGCTGCTCACATACTTATAGAAACATTTCTTGTTGTCCTTGACTACTGAAGCCACATTAGTTTTCAGCTGGGCTTTAAACCTTCTAACTTCCACCCTGCATAGCCTCACAGCATCTTTGTAATCATTGTGAGTGGCTAGTCCCTTCTTCCAAAGGCTGTAAACTCTCCTTTTCTCCCTGAGTTGTAGTCAAAATTCCCAGTTCAGCCAGGGCGGTCTTCGCTGTCGCCGGCTTCTCTTACAGCACTTGGGGACTGCCTGCTCCTGAGCCATTAACACTTCCTTCTTAAAGAGCGCCCAGCCTTCCTGGACCCCTATACCCTTCAGGACCATCTCCCAAGTGATTCTGTCAAGCAGGTGCCTAAACAAGTCAAAGTCAGCCCTTTGGAAATCCAGGATGTCAGTTCTGCTGCCCCCTCTCCTGGACTCTCTAAGAATAGAGAATTCTATTATTTCATGATCCCTGTCCCCTTTTCCGCCTCCAACTGCCACATCATCCACCAGTCCTTCTCTGTTCACAAAGAGGAGATCCTGCAGGGCACCTTCTCTAGTCAGTAAGCTTCCAATATGCATTAAATGTGAATCATATTTTAACAAATTTACTTCCTTATGTTTCCAGCATGTTTAAGGTTGTTTCCAACAGCAAATGTTGTTTCACTAATAAGCTACCATGAAAGGTGTGGTTTAGACATTTTTATCTGAAACATCAAAATGTCAAAATACAAATGATGGCCAAAATCCTCATACATAACTGTCAAACAAGACATTTATTAGATATTATCTTCCAGTAAAACAGAAAAATATCTGTCATGTCTGTATGAATACATATTGAACGACATTCTGGAAAAAATTATAACAGCTAACAAAACTCTTGCATATCAAAAATAGTACTGTTAACAAAATAACAATTTAGCAATAGCAATTATCATTTGTTGAGAATAAGATCTAAAACAACTGTTTACATCCAATTTGCTACATATGTGATGATTCATTCTGAAACTGATTCACTCTATGTACTCTGTATATGACTAAGAAGCAAATGTCCCTCTCTGCAATAGTTTATAATCATCTTTTGGTGCAATCTCAGAGTGCAGAAGAACTCCTTTGAAATAATTTAAATTAAAATTTCTGAAAACACACAGCATATTAAAAGAATCAGGGCCCAAGTTAAAGGAAACATTGAGATATACATTTGGAAAAGTAGTAGGTGATTCTTTTTGAAGAAAAATCAGCATCCACAAAAATCTCCATGTATTTTCTTTGCATGATTTCAGTAGTGCTTACATTTATTATTTTAACAGGATGTAAATATTATCGTAACATGTTTAAATGATAGATTTAATGATAGATTTTTAACTGAAATAGAATTTAACCATTTATCCCTAATCTTATGTACTCTTCAAGTATGTATTTATACACAGACAAGATTAAGTTATCCTTTTAAAATAAAAATAACTAATACTATCTGCAGTTGTGAAAATTATGACTTTTAATTAGATTTTCTATTCTAGACATATATGAGATCATTTCAGTTTGTTAAGCCCTGAGCATTTCCATTGATCAATCTTTGTTTTAAACATAATTGATGTTGTAGGAAAGCAGTGTGCTTTGGTTTCACTGTTTTTTATGTCTTGTAATAATTATAGAGAAAAACGATATGGGATATAGAGCATGTATGCTATTCCTACAAATAAAGCTGTAATGTTTAAATTTAAATATGAGCTAGCATTGCCTTTAAGACCGTGCATAATCACAGAAAAAAACAGAACTGAGGCTGCCTTTCCCGAGAAGAGCAATATTTCTGGTCTCTAAGTCACCTCCATCAATAATTTGATAACATCAGCCTTTTTTATCCATTAAGTATTTTGAAATAACTTTATTATTCTTTTTCTGAGATCTTTTGGTCCCTATTGCTAAATATTACCATTGAGGAAAACAAGCTATCTGCTTAGGGCCAAATCGAGACAATGTAACTGGTTTGTTGGACAATGGAAGCCCTAAAAGGTTGCAGATTCTGGCTTTGAGCCATGCTACATTGATAGCTAATCAAGCCAACCACAGAAGTCCCAGAATTCATTAAAATTAAGCTTTAGAACTGTTCAAGTCCTGGAGACAACCTACTCGTCTCTTACATTGCATGAGATCTGATTTAACACACAGTTAAGTGGTGGAACTCATTGCTACAAGTTGCTACAGAAGCCAGAAGCAAAAGCAGCTCCATAAAGTAATTACAGAAATTCCTTGAGTGCTATGAGGGCTATCAAAAACATCTCCAGGCTCCAGCTCAGCAAGTTCTTGGCCTCTGATTTCTGGAGACTGAGAAGATACACTGCAAAGGTGGTATTCTTTTATCTTTTCTCTCTTTAAGGCCTACCACTGGGTACAGAATGCCTGTATAAAAACAGAATAAAAAATATGACCTGACCCACAACAGCTTTTCTTACATTCTTAAAATAACTTACTCTTGAGAAATAGCACATTATGTTATAAGAATTCTCTACACATATAAGTGTTAGATTTACTGTCTCCTCAGTTTAATTGAATTTAAACAAAACAAAACAAAACAAAACAAAACAAAAACACAAAAAAAAAAAAAAAAAAGGGGGGGGGGGGGGAATAACCTATGACATTTGAGTTACCAGTGCAGAAACAGTTCTCCTTTTTCTGGTTGCTGGAAAACTCATTCTGTACAATCACATGTATGCTCTGACATCACCAGGTATGAGAAATTTAACAGCCTTTGTCTCTGGAAAATAGGGAGGTAGAATACCTGATTTCATCATTACCAGAAGTAGAATGATTTAGTTCTGAATAGGAAGTAGTCTCCGTTGCTGCATGAAACTTCATGTTCTACAAATGATAAATTGTGACAGAAATAAAGCCTTCAGGAGAATGCTTGCCAAGTGGTACTATTTGTAAGCCCTCACAGGTCAAGCTCAAAAGATTAATTTCATATTTTTTCCTAGAATTCCTTGTTTCACTTACGATGTGCATGCCAATATATACTGTCAACTGAAAAGGAAATATTATAAAAAATTAGGTAGTTTTCCTACTGTAAAATATATTAAAGCATGATGTGACTAGCTTCTTGTGTCATTCAAGTACTGGGTTGTCATTGGAGTTGTAGGCAGAAAAAATATTGGCAGCTATGAACAACATATTTGATTTCTGTGATATATACTTTTAAATTATAACCAGAAACTTGGAATTGACATTCTTCCAGCCACAGAATTTGTTAGCAGTTTCTTTATATAATTTTAAAGATTTTATCTAGAATTACCGCAAAAATACAAAAACAAAAAAAAGTTGCTGTTCCAAGGGAGATGTCACATATTCATATCCCATTAAACTTAAATACCTGCAAGTAAGTGTAGCCTTCAACATGTGTGCAATATCTAGCCTCTAAATTGGGATAGCAGTCCTCTATTTTTCAGCAATTTAACAGTTATGAAATATAATATAATGCTACGGTAATTCTGTTGAATAAAATTTAAAAAAAAAAAAAAACAACAAAACAAAACAGTAAATTAGGGAGCAAAGCCTTTCAAAAATTTTGTAACAAGATTTGGAATATTCCCAGTTATGGTTCTGGCCTGTGGTGGTGGTGACTAAAATGTGTTACTATCTTCTAACTGTTTCTCAGCCTACGTTAAATGAAGCCCTGGTCTCAATCTATATCTAGTTTACTAAAACCACAGTCACATTTGGTATCCATTGAAACCCTTGTTTACAGTCTCAAAAAGGAGACTAAGCAATAAGTTAACGTGGGGTTGGAACTGAACCCTAACTCTTGTAGATGAGCTGTCAGATTGGGCTCCACAAAACTGGCAGGAAGAGAGTGGGGCCTCAGAAACAGTTATATAATGAAAACTGAGAAACTGAGTCTGTCAAAAATTGAACATATGCTTTTGTTTCTTTATTCCAAGTATTAACAACAAAAATAGAGGTTTCTGATTTTGTAATCTGAATACAACATAGATACAAACCATCCTTTTACAGTGTATTTCTCAGAATCACCAGACTCACCAAGAAATGGCATGCCAGGGAGTGGTTTCAGCTATCATGATCTAATCTCCAGGTAGTGGAAATTTTGCAGTCTCCGCAGGCAATGTATTCCAGTATTTCCTTGGCCTTCCTGTTTGAATTCTTTCTTTTTGTATTTAACCCAGATCTTCCTTGCTGTAATTTAAACCATTTTTCTTCTTACCTGCTATGGATATGTAAACATATTATCCCTTCATCTCTGTAAGACCCTTCTGCACAACTTTCTGTTGATATTCAAATTGAGTTCCACTCTGTCCTGCAGATCTTTTCAAAGCCACTTGTCTTCTGTCTTTTAATTTTCAAATATAGAAACTCTCCCTTTTCTTGATGAACTTCAATAAAACATTTTCTCAACTTTTAACTCTCTTTTGGAAAGCTAATTATTCTCTCTGTTAAACTTGTAACCTCTATCATCTTCTGACTTTTTAAAAGTATCATCTATTGCATTATCTCTGAGAAACAATTAAAACAGAAACTTGAAGACTCAAATCCATACATCCTCCAGTTTGACAATGAGGCATTGATAACTAATTTGCTTTTCAGCCAGTTTTGCATCACCTTATGGTAATATGTTTCTTTAACCTACTTACTAGAACATGATATGACACTATGCCATTAATTTTATTCAAGTCAAGACATATGACATTCTCCTCTTATAATTAGAGTGACTGTTAATCTATTATAGGAAAAGTTAATCTGGTCTGCAGTCATTTTTCTTGGGAATTTATCATATTCTTATTCCATATTCTATAGCATTGTTTACAAATTTTGCTTGGTTGTTTTCACATTGTCTGAGGACTGAAGTTACACTGATCAGTATTTAATTTCTAACCTAAAGGTTTGAAACCAGATCAGATTTGTGTTAAATGTCACATTTTAGAAAAAGGAAACTTCAAATCTTTTGCAAATGTTCAAATCTAAAGAAGGACCACTGTGAAAGTGATTAGGAGAAACAGTATGACCTCCATCCCTACAGCCAAGCAGTTCAAATTTGAACAAGCAGAAACAAGAAAACAAAGACAACTCAGTCTTTTTTCTATAACTAGGCCAATGAGTCAGGAGAAGTAAGGTAAAAGTTCTGAAGTTGTTTCCTCTAGAGAACAGAATAAATCAACATTCTTAATTCAAATCATTTACAAAATTACATAAACTGCTTTTAAGATATGTTGAGCTGAGATTTTACAAGAAAAAAAGTAAAGGTTAGCATGAACAATGCCAAATATGAACTAGAGTAGAATATAAATATTTGACTAAGGTGTGGGGAAACAATATTCATGCTGAAGAAAGATAGGGTTATAGACAGTCTCTGCTGAAAAAAAACACACCGAAAATAACCTTATCCTGAATTTCTTCACTAACAACATTAGTTCCATAAACAATTTATTTGAAATAAGAAGTTATTTGACATAGGTGTATGTTCTTTTATATCCAACCAAACAAGTATGCTTCTTCCAAACATTAAAGAGCATCTAAAAGACTGCATGTAAATACTTCAAAAGTTCTCTGAATATTGTTTGCAATAGATCATGTGATGTTTGGCAAATTTCTGACACTACTTAAACACTTAGCCAAAATGAATGAAGAAATAAAGGGGTGGGGTGAGGAGAGGGATCGGAAGAAAGGAAGAGAGGGGGAAAATAAATTTTAAAAAAGAAATAAAAAACAACTTTACATTGATTTGAAGTTAGAATGACATGCCAGTGCTAGCTTAAGGCTCTACAAACAGCTGGAGGACATTTACATTGTAAAAGCATGTTCATTCTAAATGAACAACATGAAAACATCAGCAGATAGAGCCTGCAGAGTCTGCTGTAGTGCTCGTATAGCCATGTGCCTCTGAAGAATTTCTACATTACAAATTACAAAGGCTGTGAAAATCACAAACATTTGTAACCAGTCTGCTGGCTAAATATGTTTTTGCAGATGGATTGGAGAGGGTGAGTCATTTTAGGAATTATTTTCAGAGCACATTCTTAAAAAAATATGTACCAATTGCCTAAAATCACCAAATATGTTGAACTATGAAATGACTTGTTACAGAAATCCCTTACCAACTTTCCAGTCATTAACATTTTAATAATATAAAATGTTACACTGGTCTCTGTGGCTGCAAAGCAAAAATACACAAACATTGGATTTGTATACAGAACCATATTTTAAAATGTAAAAAAAAAAAAAAAAAAAAAAAGGTGTTACATTTCTGGACACAGCTTATTTGAGGAGATTTTCAAGAGTCTGTTTTCAAAATCTGCTTGGACCTGAGATACCAGAGCCACCTCAGTCATCACTAAATACTAATCCCAGTAATCCTTCATTCATTTCCTTTCCACAGCAGAGTGGAAAGCTTCTTATGAGGATACCTAGTCTTAGTATGGCTATCATAGCCATGTGCGTGCCTTTTTTCCACCTTACTCTGCTACCTAGACTGTCACTCAGGTACCGAGCTCTTTTTTTTTTTTTTTTTTAGGTTGTTTTTTCCCCTAGAAAGTGTTCTTACTCTGCTAAACTATGAGAGCCTCTAACCAGCAATAATGACAAGCAAGAAAAAGTTCTTGATATTGCTTCTTCCACCTGAGCAGGAAATCCTCTAAGGAATACCAAGTCCTGGCAACATACATGTTTCTTGTGTTCATCTGGAAACCTGTGAGCCAACACTGATCTTTTCAGAAGTCAGTATATTACAAAATTCAAGGAGGGAATTCAGGACTAGATTTAGATACATAACTGTAAAATGTGGGGTTTGGTCCTAATCCCTAAATTTGTGGGTACTCAATACTCTTTCTTTTTGTCTGTGTCTTTCACAACTTCTCTAGTTTTTCTGTTTCCATCTCTCCTGCTGCTTCTCAGTCTTTTAATACTTCTTCCACTTGACACCAATGTATACATGAAGAAAGATACATGTCTCTATATAAATTCATTCAGAAAAATTATTTAAAAAGACAAAGAAAAATTTTGATTATTTGTTTACCTTCCACTAGCTTTGAAATAGCTTGCTCATGTGTATCATGTTTAAACTGAGGAAGCTGGTTTCCTTTAAACATCACCTGAAAGTTCTTGGTGTCAATCAGAGCATTCTGAATCCATGGGAAACTGTGGCATTACACTTGGACCAATGTAACAGCCTAACATTCATACGATCATTATGATCGCTCCTGAACTTCATACTCAGTGTAAGAAAGAAATCCTCTTTAGATAAACATTAATGTCAGTAAATGAAGGCTAGGTACATCTCAAGATCTCCCAAGAGCACTTTAGTTAAACTTCTACCTCTCCTGTTTATCTCTGTAAGAAACCAATAGGAAACACTTAGCACCTTCACCACTCATGATCCCGGTTTCCTCTTCTCAGGAAAGTTCTGTTTGTTTCCTCTCCCTTTCTCTCTCTCTTACTCTCTCAAACAGTGGTAGATATATTAACCCTGTCTTTCATAGTGCTTCTTCATGGTTAGACTACTTCCCCCAAAACTGAAGAATTTCAGTTAATGTGTTCTGTAACCTAAGAGGTTAAAAAAAGTCACCCATTCTCTTTACAATTCTCAGTGGACTTGTCTTGTGACAATATATGAAGCATAATTGCAGTATATATTTCAAAGTATTTGATGGCCAAGATCATTTAAGCAGCTTAGAGACCTTCAGTCACTGCCAGGAAGTGAGCTCCTACTTGCACTTACATCATCATCCATTTATTCTAACTTTATTGAAGCAGCAACTTCTTGCTTTGATATTGCCCTTCAGACAGCAGATTCCGTCCTTAACAAAAACAGCTCTCCATGTTTCTCTCCATGCACTTAAACCTATCTTCAGCCTTGATGACTACAAAAGACATTAATTAAAACGCTGACTTGCTGAAACTACTGTTTACCGTGTGGGCAAGTTTTCATGTATTTCCTTAGCTGTTTCTTGAGTTGTACTTTTGCTCTCTACTTAGTATCCTTATATTGTGATCAGTGACTTCAAACAGCTACTTATCAAAACAACAAAGAATATTGAAGTGCAACTGCAAAAAATAGCAAGCTTATAGTTAAATTCAAAACAATTAAAAACGTGAATACAGTCTCATTTTGAACAAAAAGTAATGGTAATAGGTTTAAACATTATAATAGCACTGGTTTCAATCTCATTAATATTTATATCAAATTTTGCATTCATTGCTCTAGAACGGTTTTCTTGAATTCAGGTGCTTCTTTTCTCTTATTTTTTCCTGTTTTTTTCCCCTTTGAAAAAAAAAAAAAATCCTTCTCTTTCTTGACATATTCTTTTCCTTTTTCCCCATTTCACTGTTACACATATACTGAGGCTAATAAAGACAGACCATTTAAACAGAGAAAGAAATAATTCCTGTCTGTTTCATACTGTTTCATACAGGGGGACAAGACATACTTGTAAGAACACTACCATTTGTATGTCTTGTATATGCACTTATTTAGGATAAGAAGTACTTGAAAGATTTGAAAATATTCTGTAACCAAAACATAAGTAAAAATGAGATTCAATTGCGATTTGTGGTATTTATATGATGTGGTCTACTGTCTAATGTGATCTAGGGATATAGACAATTCTTACATCCTTATTTCTCCTTTGGGATTACAGGGCTAAACCACCAAGATTTTCACAAATAAGTTTACTGAATGGAATATATACAGTTCTTATTCTTATGTAAACAAACAGGCTATGACTTGAAGCCACACAATGGCCTTAATTGTACAAACCATGTATTGCTAAAATCCATCCAAGTCATAACTGTGGTAAGCAACCATCTCAGTCTTGAGCAATCTGTCACTAAACAAATAAATTACACCAATGTGGAGAGGAAGAACTCTGTTTATGGGCATCTGTTCGGCACCCGGGAATAGCTGAATTCTAACTTTGCCAGCTCTAATCAAATAAGTAAATCTTTTTTTTTTTTTTTTTTTCTGAAAAGTTTCTCTAAACCTTTTAGAAAGTGAGCAAGATACAAGGGGTTTTTCATTTGAATTTCTCTTCATGATGGTTTGAAAGCATGCAGACATGTAAGGAACGAGAATTCAGTTCATCTCTCAATCATGCAGCCCCTCCTTAAAAGAGCCAGAACATGTTTTGTTCAACCCTGACTACACATACACTATAACGATAAATCCAGTGATTTGAAAAGCTCTAGGATTTTGCTCTTTCATATCACGGTACATCCTGGGTAACTGAGGGTCACAGGACTGAGATCTTAAAGAATAATTTGCCTCACTTTCAACATACCTCACTGACTTCAGTAATAGCTACTCATTTTTTTTCTTTTACAGCAAATATTTAATGACATGTTGCACAGTGAAACAGGCAGCCCAATATAGAGGAGGAGCTTGGAGGCTGATGTATACTTACTGGGCATATTCCGGATAGTTTCTCAGGATTAAAAACGATTTTCATACACGTTTGGGATGTGTTCTGATTAACCATTTCAACAATGACAGAGGCATAAAAGCTAAGAAAACCTGAGTTACTAATCCCAATTAATTCAGCATAATATTAAAATTAATTCTACTGAAACAAGTAAGTAATGGAAAAAGCAAACACTAAAAAAATATTTTTTTTTTTCTTAAATTTACAGTAACGTTATTCTCCACTCATGAAGTACACTTACTCATTAGGTTTTGAAAAAAACTCCACGTTATCTTTAGTAATATTATAGATGGGAAGGATTCCTAGCTATTGAATTCAGAGAAAATTTTGCTTTTATTGAAGCACATACTCAGTCTGATAGGCTTTTAATTCTGGTTAGACATGTATTCATTCCTCATACCGTAGTCTGCTCAGTACATGAAATGTTGCTCAAGAATTTTTCTGACATCATCATAAATTCCCATAGTGGTGAGCAACGGTTACAGATGGTGAGATTTGTGAACTTTGAAAGAATAAATTACACTGCATTTTTTTGTACATGCAAAGTAGTTAAATGATACTATGAGTTGAGTATAAGAGTCCATTTATCTATAGGTAGATAAAGGATGAAAATATTTGGATATAGTGTTCAAAAATACTGTAATATACAACTAATTGGATAACTATCACACAGTAATTTAAAATTTACCTTTTTTTTCCCAAATAATATTTATTGAGTAATTATGTGCATGAAATATATTTGTTTATTTGGAGAGAAAAAAAAAATGTTTACTTGAGAGATACATGCCTTATATCTCTAAAATTCCACTGAGACATTCATAGACACATTAGTCCAGGGAACAGGAAATCTGCCTGTCTTTTATTTTTAAAGTAATCCTCAAACTCATTGTTTGAAAAAGATGTGTGGCAGAGTTGTATATATATGAGACAAAGATGAAGAGCAAAATGAATCCCCCATAATCCAAGGGGAAATGGTTAGTGACCTGTTACACCACTTAGATACACACAGGTCTATGGGGCCTGATGAGATCCACAGAAGGGTACTGAGGGAGCTGGCGGGTGTGATCACCAAGCCACTTTCCATCATTTATCAGCAGTCCCGGGTAACCAAGGAGTTCCCAGTTGATTAGAGGTTAGAAAACATGACACCCATCTACAAGAAGGGCCATAGGAAGATGCAGGGAACTACAGGCCTCTCACTCTGACCTTGGTGCCAGGGAAGGTTATGGAGCAGATCACTTGAGTGCCATCATGCAACACAGACAGGACAATGAGGTGATCAGGCCCAGTCAGTATGAGTTTGTGAAAGGCAGGTCCTGCTTGACTAACTTGACCTCATTCGATGACAAGCTGACCCACTTAGCTAATGAGGGAAAAGCTGTGGATGTTGTCTACCTAGACTTTGGTAAAACCTTTGACACCATTTCACACAGCATTCTCCTGAAGAAATTGGCTGCTCATGGCTTGGACAGGTGTACTCTTCACTAGATTAGAAACTAGCTGGATGGCCGGGCCCAAAGACTTTTGGTGAATGGAGTTAAATCCAATTAGCAGCCAGTCACAAGTGGTGTTCCCCAGGGCTCATTGTTGAGGCCAGTTCTGTTTAATATCTTTATCAATGATCTGTATAAGGGGGTCAAGTGCACTCACAGTAAGTACGAAGATAACACAAAGTTGGGCAGGAGTGTTGGTAGCCTTGAGGGTAGAAACACTCTACAGATGGATCTGGACAGGTTGGATCGATAGACCAAGGCCAGTTCTATGTGGTTCAACAAGGCTCAGTGCCGGGTCCCACACCAGGGTCACAACAAACCCATGCAGTGCTATAGGCTTGGGAAAGAGTGACTGGATAACTTCCCGGTGGAAAAAACCTGGCAGTATTGGTCAACAGCCAGCTGAACATGAGGCAGCAGTGTGCCCAGATGGCCAAGGAGGCCAATGGCATCCTGACTTGTATCAGAAATATCATGGCCAGCATCACTAGAGAAGTGACTTTCCCCCTGTCCTAAGCACAGGTGAGGCCACACCTTGAATGATGTGATCAGTTTTGGGCCCCTCATTACAAGAAAGACATTGAGGTGCTGGAGCGTGTCCAAAGAAGAGCAACAAAGCTGGTGAAGGATCTAGAGCACAAATCTTATGAGGAACAGATGAGGGAACTGAGGTTGTTTAACCTGAAGAAAAAGAGACCCAGGTGAGACCTTCTTGCTCTCTACAACTACCTGAAAGAAAGTTGTAGCGAGATGGGTGTCGGTCTCTTTTTCCAAGCAACAAGCAATATGACAAGAGGAAATAGCCTCAGGTTGCACCAGGGGAGGTTTAGATTGGATACAAGGGAAAATTTCTTGACCAAACGGGCTGTCAAGCATTGAAACAGGCTGCCTAGGGAAGTGGTTGAGTCACTATCCCTAGAGGTATTTAAAAGATATGTAGATGTGGCTCTTTGGGACATGTGGTGGACTTGGCAGTGTTAGGTTAACAATTGGACTCGATCTTAAGGGTCTTTTCCAACCCAAATGATTCTATTTTCCTATGGTTATATATACATGTACACATGTGTATATGTATATGTGTATATATGTATCAGCAGCGCAAACTGTAGAAGTTTCTAACAGGGGGCACAAAAAGCAACAGATTTTGTATGATGTTCAGTTTGGATCCATGTCATGATTTGGATGAGTAAACCTGGTCACATTCCTACTTCGGTGAGATATCTATGGAAAGTGGTGCCTTCAAATGCGTGGATTTCTAGAGGTCAGACAGGACAGGTCAGAGGGAACAAGTTTCTGTGGAGAGGGCACACCTGTATAGTGTCTGGCCAGGGCCACCAGTACACACAACTTTTAAAGCCTCCTTGTGAATGGGGAAGCCCTGATCTGAATTGCAGCCTGCAGGACAGCTAGCCTTTCCCATCTTCTGACTCCTCCTAGTGAGCCCACACCTGGCTAGCCCATTACTGCAGAAACTAAGTTTCAGGGCCAAATGTGGCAGTAGTAAACTAACAAATATCACCATTCTACACAGTAAAATAGCAGTGAATTTCTAAGTAATTTACCCATTCCAAATCCTTATTAATTTCCTGGAATAACTTCCATTTTTTAATCCCAAACACTACAGATACACCAACTGCTCCAGACTTTTATATTGGCACTTAAGGTTGCCCTCGATGACTTAGAGTGAGCATGGAAATAAGAATTGGCATTTCCATTTGCAGAGATTCTTAGTCACCTTTATAAACAATCTGTGAGAGTTACAGAAAAGCTTAGGCACTACAAAGAGGGGCTATGGCACCAACTTTGGCAGCAAAGAATAAAGTGTAGTCTTTACCCTAAACAGTTTATAAATAGATAAGTCAAACAAAGGGTTAAGAGGCAAGAGAAATAACATAAAAGACAAAGTTCATTAATGTTTTGCAGCTGTCGTATTAGTTCCTTTCGTTTTTCTTTGCTTTTTCTTTGTTGATTTGTGATGTTGTTGGAAGATGAGGAGAGGCACAAGGTGGGAGGTGAAAGCAGTGGAAGAGGGATAAGATAGGAAGAAGGGGTATATTGGTGGCAGATAAAGTGTGGTTGAAGTAAAGTGACTGTGAGGAAAGAGGCAGAGAGGGTTTGAAACAAACATCCAAGATAAACTATAAATAAAAATACACACATATGCAGCACTTTATATCTTCAAAGCACAGGAAAAGTATGTCTGATGTAAAGTTAGGCCTTCCTTCCATTTCAAAGTATTCAGTCTTCAGAAAAGTGTTTATAATAGCAAAATATAAGTAAACCCCTGGGGGCAAAGGGAGTGAGAGGAGAGTGTCCAACTGTCAGGTCTTTGTACTGAGACCGTTTCATTTTTGACCATCATGCAATACTTTCAAAATGTATAGTGCTATGAAGATACACTCCATTTCAGTGAAAAAAAGTCAAACTCCTACCAACTAATTTCCACTTATTCAAGCAAAAAATGTCAGTATTGTTTCTGTGTTTCAGAATATGCACCTGTGATGAATTAAGGCTTCTATGATTTAAAGATTCTCTTTAAAAACATGAGATTATGGAACAGTTATATTATGCATTGTTTCTGCATAGGTGGAACCCACTGTATGCAACTCCATGGTATGCCCGCATCTTGTGCTCATGCAGAATTCATTTACCTCACCTCACAAATGATAAAACAGAATTAGGAAGGGTGCAACAAAGACAACAAGGGTAATATGAAGAAAGGAATAGCTTTCATATGAGGAAAATGTGACTAAGCCACTTCAGCTCACAGAAAAGGTGACTGACAAGGGATATAAGGTAAAGTCCTGTAGAGTCATGAATGACATGGAGAAGGTGAATAAGAAATTATTATTATACTGTCACTTCCATAAAAACATTAAAGGGCACCAAATGAAACTGGAAGGTGACTTTCAAGACAAAGAGAATGTATTACTTCACACAGTTCTCAGTGAGGTTAAGGAACCACTCCAGTCTAGGACATAGTAGATGGTGAAGAGTCACTTATCTGGAAAATGGCTCAGCAAATTCAGGGGATGAATATCTGACATGGGCTATTTAAATCAAAGGCACAACTTTTGGCGTTGGATATTCATAAGACACAAATTGCTGCAATCTGGCTAAGTATGCTGAGACAGTCATGTATTAAACCTGCATTAAATACTATTGACCAGTATTAGAGACAAAATTAAAGAGACCCAGTGTGACTTGGCCTAACTGTTGTATTTTATTAACAAAAACATAATTTCTGCATCAGACTATGTACAAAAATCAGCACATATTAATGACCATTTATTCAGGTGGAAGCATTTTGCAGCAGTGACCTAACCAAAATCTGTAAAAAGCAGTTGGTTCCACATTTTTTCTTCAAAAATCTTAACTTCAGGGTGTGAGGAATTCCCAAATACAGAAAAACAGAAGAAATGTTCACAAAAAGAAACACATAAAATTACTTCTGAGGAAATGGTCAGAATTCTTTGATAGATGGAGAGGTAAAATTAAAGGACTAACCTGTGATTCTGGAATTTTCACCTTGAGACTAAGCTTGAGTATTTTCCAGGACAATAAACTTTAAAAGTGCTTAACAGCTCTGAGAAGATTGGGACAAGTTTACAAATTTTATCAAAAAAGGTTAATAATTCCTTCATTACTGACATAACTTATTTTTAGTATCATACCTGTGGAACAGTTCTGTCTGTTTTCTGCTGTGACTCATTCCTCCAAACAATCTCAAACCACCTATAAAGTTGGGACAGTGTAAGAGCACGTACTGAAGACAACAGAAATCTGAATTGTCTGCCTCCTTGTAGGAGTCTCAACAGAGCACCACTGTTGTCAAGAAGTTATAACAGGGAATGTGTGAAAAACAAATATACTAGAGATAGCCAGGAGAAAAGAAGCGCTGGAGTTTACTCGGGCATTTAGAAACCTTAATGCAGTGAAGATCTATTTGCTTTTAATCAACACAGTAGACAAGAAAGCACACATAACAAGTAATAGAAGCACAGTTTGAGCTCTGTAAACTGAAATAAGACTGTTGGTGGCTGGTGTCAAATGCAGTAACCTGATGAAGGTGAGGATGTCACAACTGCATGCCCCTAGCTCCAGCCAATAGCAAGGTTGGCAATGCATTCCTTGTAGGCACATGCACACGAAGGAGACCTACACACCACATATATAGATAAATACATGGCCGGCCACACAGATCACAGACATACTCAACACTTGCATGAACACAAACAGAAACAACAGCCTCATTCTGCTCCACCCCGCCTCCTCTGACTGAACAAGATGAAGGTCCACTAGTAAGAACAGATATATACATATTTTTATATACATATATACAAGGTGGATTCCTGCAGCAGCTGGGCTCACTCAGAGCACAGGAGCTGACTCAGGACCCCAGTCTCCCCGTCCACTGGTACTCAGACGTATAAACCCCTGAGTCCAAAGCTTCATACCAGTTGCTCGTACAGACCATTGTGTTCTCAAATGTGCATGGGCGCACACAGACACACACAGAGCTGACTGGCACTCCCATGTTCCCCACAGTCAGCTCTTTCCATGGTCTTGACCTCTGAGACTAGTTCACAGGCCACTTCACCTAGTCACTGGCTAGTCCAGCTTGATCTTCACTAGTCACCATGCACTCAGACACCTACTTTTTCTACTTGCTAGCAGCACAGAGACACAGGCCCCTGTTACTGATGGTCCCACCCCACTTACTCTCATTTGGTTTCACGAAGTCCAGTCTTTCCAGTCCCTGCACCCATGTGCATGGACTCTCCAACCCATGGTCTGACTCCAGCTGCTGCACCCAGACCCCCATACACACAGGTGTGCACACTGAATACTGACCACTCACCCAGGAAAAGAGCTAGAAAGGGGTTTAATAAGAAGACAGGACAGACTGCAGGGATCAGACACAGGGAATGACCAGACAAATATACAACCAGCAACTGTTTACACAAGAATGGCCCCTTTTGCCTCCTTACTTTTCAATTTTCCCACACTTGCTCCTCCCCAAACCATCTAAAACCATCCCTTTCCCCACTTTTTGTTCATCCCCTAAACATCCCACAGAAAGTCTTGTGTAACCCAAAATGTTCTTTCCCTGCATGCCATAACATCTCCCACACCCCAGGAAGTACCCCCTTCAGTCCAAAAGGTGCTCCACCACTGACTCATCTTAAGGGGTTTCACACCAGAACACAAGGGCTGAGACTCTTCTGGGACAACTCTGGGAGATACCCAGACAGTGTGTCACTTCCTCTGAGTCTTTAATTTGGTTTCCTATGTGACTTTGGGCCTTTGTGCTTGTCTAGGTTTGTGGAGATGGTCCTCTGGCTGCTGGCTCCTGGGACTGGCCTGGGTTCCACCACCTGACATTTTACCTCTGTTCTCCTTTCTGGATGTGAAGACGAGCTTTTAACATGTAATCTAACATATATTGTTTACAATATGCTCCACATCATATTTAATAAAAATGCATAATAAGTCATAAAATCATAAACAGTTAAGCTGGAGAGGATCACAAGGAGCTGTGCAATCCATTTCCTAACTCAAAGATGTAGTATACCTGTATCGTTCCACAAAGAGATTTTACTATTTGCTTCCACATAAGGGAGCACTGCTTAAGACTCTCACAGAGTGTTATGCAGATCAATTAGTTTTGCTGCTAGAAAATTTTTACTAATGTTTAGACTTATCTTTACTTAATTCTCTTTTAAATTGCTGTTATTCATGCTGGGCACAGAAAACTGTTTATTCCCATTTCCTATTTTTACCTCTCTGTAGCCTGCTGTCATAGCTGCCTTCAGTCTCCTCAGATCTAGACTAAACAAGCCTAATTCCTTCAATTTTTCTTTAGAGGTTATGTTTTCAAGACCTATAACAATTCTTGTTATTTTCTTTTGGACACAGTCCAATTGGTTTGTATCCTTCTTGAAGCACAAAGCCCCAAACTGGTCATAATATTGCATCTGAGTCCTAACCAAAGCCAAACAGAATTTAACTACTTCATATGTCACTTAAACAATGCCTACAATATTTATGTGTTTCATTACGATGTTTGCCTTGCATGTATGTAATCTCTGCAGTAATTTAAATTTGTTGATCATTTTCAGCTTGTGATCTGTTATAACCCACAGATCCTTTTCAGCAGCATGTTTGTACTTCCTGTTATTCTCTTCCATGCACTTAAACTTCCAAATATTTGACAAAGTTTTTCCACATTTCAAAACCTAATCATAATCTGCAGCGATCACTTGGTGTTTCTACTCCTTCTTGATATTACCTTTAAAATCTCACAAAAACCTTACTTATAAATACTAATTACAAAACTAATTTCAAAGTAAATTTGCTAAAATGGTTGATTTTTTTTACTTCTCATTAGACTGTGGCTTAGATAAAGGATAAAATTCTATTTAAAGACTGTACACATGATCTGCCTTACATCATCAATCTCTTCCAAGTTTTTAAAGTTGTATTGTCTTTGAGGGAATATCTACAGATTCTAATTTTACTCATCCAACTCAGATAAAGAAATATTAACTCCCTACTACTGTAAAGGAAATGAGAGAGCATATCGGAAAAGATGTCTTCCACCAAGTGGATTAATTTACCAAGACTCTCGTTATACTGGCTGGAGAGGGAAAGACTTCTGTCACAACTTAAAACATCTGAACTTAAGTTCCTAATCAAGTTAGGAGGTTCACATTTCTTTTAACTGACAAAATAGAAACCAAACATCTAAAATTATCCCTTTTGAATAACTGTCAGTGCTACTTCTTGACAGATCGTGGCAATCAGTATTTCTTTGCAAGATGACTTGACACAAGTTAGAGGTCCAGAATCTATATCTCATGTTCAGATTGTCACATAGCCTTCTCCAGTGCTTAGGCCCTGGTGTTTCACTTTAAGAAATTCAACATTCAGAGTTTATTTACAAATTTCTTTATTATACTGAGGACTGTTACCAGTTGTTCTTTGTGTGGGTCAATTGGACACATGTGTTACAAAGGATTTTCCCATTCTTAAGGGTCTTTATTACCCAAAGATTGGTAAAACCTTTGTTCCTGGCAGACGGAAAAAATAGGACTGTCATTGTCCTTAAAAGACTTCATCTAGATTAAGGAACAAATTTTAGGGCATACTTTTATATTGAAATATGTACCTCTACAGATTTTCAGAACTAAACAGTGTCTAGTTTCAGTTTGAATAGCTGATAGCTTTGTGCCAAAGGACTTCTGAAAAGCCTGTTATGTAGCTATACACATAAATGAAAAATCTTCACCTAAATTCTCAGTACTGTGAATGATTATGGATAAGATAAATTATTTGGATTAAGCAATTTCACTGGAATTGGTAGGACAACTCACGTCAGTAAGCACAGGTGTAATATCAGCACACAATATTTAAAAAAAAAATAATAATAATAATTTCTGAAAATTCCAAATATTGATAATCTTCTATTTAGCAAAATATTGATACTTTTATAATAATTATACATATTATATTCATATCCCAATGTATCATATTATCTCTATACATATCCTATTATATACATATATATGATATATCAACATATATAAACAGTACATTTGTATAATAACATATATTATACACATAGCCTGTTTATCAAAATATTGATAATCTCCCATGTAAACAGTCCTCTAACTGGTTCACAAAGCAGTAGTGAATGGGAACAAGCTACTTAATATTCCATTATTTTAGGTGTTGGAATCATATCAGAAACAATCTTAATGATGTTGGACCCTTTCAAAAAGTTGGAAATCAGGATATGGAAACAGCATTTTTTCCATCAGTGTTAAAAATAACATAGAAGTAATCCTGTCAAGTGAGAATACTGCTTCCACAAAATGTTTTTTGGTTGTTTTTTTTTTGTTGTTTTTTTTTCTAAAACACTCTTGTTTAATCATTGTAGCAGACCTTTGTACCAACAAAAGCAGTGTGTTATGGTTTGTTTGTGTTTTTTCATTATTATTATAACAATGGAAAATGAGGACAGCAAAAATTACATCTGTTCTGAATGTATGAAAGAAATAGAGTAATGGTATGTAGTCTACAACAGTGCTTATCACTGTGGTGCTTTAGCTGTATTATATAGCCTCAATAGGCTATACTGCATAGTCTCAAAGGTCTCAATAAACAAAATTTTTTACAACTCTTAGCAAAATCAACAGGCAGACACTCATGGGTGGGTAGCATTGTCAAACTCTTCAACAAGTTGGGAGAAGTTCCTCATTTGGGAATGAGGTCTGGTTTTCTAATTCCTGCTCTGAATAGACTACAGATACATCCTCTGAGGATCTCTGAAATTTTCACAGCAGCCCTCACCTGTTGTATGACCTCTGTGTCTCTCTAGCTCTGTGATGTTTCTTCACACACACACAATTTCATCCCTGCCACAGATTCTCAAGCATTGCTATTGTCCCTAAAATGTCTCTCAAGAGGGCTCTTAACAATTAAAATAATCCCTAACACATTTTATAATGACAGTTTCATCAGAATACATTGATAATCTTTTTACAGAATAACTTGCAAGAAGACCCATCTGAATCGCTGCATAGTTGAGTCTGTGTGTCCCTGTTTCTTAGCAAACTGAGACAACTGTCAGATGAGTCCAATAACCACTTGTACACATGCTATGATAGGACAGAAAGCTTTTTAGAGAATGCAAGAACAATCCTATCCAACTGAAGAGGACAGAAATGTTAAATTCATAAATTGAATCTGACACGAAGCAGGGCCAAAAGTGGCTGATAGGAACACAGGCACTGATATTGACGGGCTACCTTTGGACCATACTTAGACTGTATCATATAAACTAAAGAGTTTATAAGATTTTCTGATGACATATAGGGCTTCTTAGATTCCTGTTCTTAGTCACTTCAGGATAGACTCAGACCTCTCAATTTATAGACTTAACTGATGGGTGTCCAGTTCACATATCTCCATCAATAGCACAAGGAAGCAGGATCTAAAAAATGCCCTCAAAATATGCAATGAATTGATTCACTGAATTTAGAGGCTAAAGAGGTTATTACACTTAAAATAAACACTTTATTAGATATATTAGATATATTTCCTCAATCTCTCTGTGCATTCATTGGGTGCCCCAGCACCCAGGTTAGTGATACAAAAAGACAATATGGCACCTTAAGGCATAATAGAAAATGACAGAGTTTCTCTGGGAATTTATCTCCCTGTAGTCAAGATGGTGATTCTGGCTTCATTGGAGACCCTATACACAAGTGCATTAGCTTTCCCAAGACAAATAAATTTGCCTGATATTTCTCACAAGTAGACTCTCTGTACCACAGCACAATTTTAAAAACAAGTTCATTTTAGACAATGTGTTTTATGCAGCAAAAAATTATTCTAAAGAACAGTTTACCCTAAAAGATCTAGCCTTGTGGCCAGCAGGTCAAAGCTGGTGATTCTTCCCGGTTACTCTGCTCTTGTGAGACCCCACCTGGAGTACTGTGTTCAGCTCTGTGGCCCCCAGTGTAAGAAGGACACAGACCTGTTTAAGCAGGTCCAGATGAGGCCATGAAGATGACCAGAGGGCTGGAGTGCTCCCCTTATGAGGACAGGCTGAGAGAGCTGGGGTTGTTCAGCCTAGAGAAGACTCTGGGGATACCTTATAGCAGCCTCCCAGTACTTAAAGGGGACCTACAGGAAAAATGTGTAGTGATAGGATGACAGGTAATTGCTTTAAACTGACAGAGGGTAGATTTAGATTAGATGTAAGGAAAAAGTTCTTTCCTGTGAGAGTGGTAAGGCACTGGAACAGGTTGCCCAGAGAAGCTGTGCATGGCCTCTCCCTGGCAGTGTTCAAGGCCAGGTCAGACAGGGCTTTGAACAACATGTTCTAGTGGAAGGTGTCCCTGCCCATGGCAGGGGGTTGGAACTAGATGATCTTTAAGGTCCTTTCCAACCCAAATCATTCTATGATTCTATGATCTGTTTTGTCACCCTCAAGTAAAACTGCTACTTGAGATGTTTTGAGGCCAGTAAAAGGCTAATCTTAAAATATTTGTTTAGTAAACCTGACCTTATATATCTGACCTGTCGTTTAAATGTTTGATTACTCCCTAGGAGAATTTTGCAAGTTTCATTCAGTAAAATGTCACCTTGGAGAACAATCTTTTCCCTCCATATTGCCTTAATTCAAAAAATAATCTACTTTATTTAAAAGGTTCTTTAGATATTATGGCAGCCTGTTTCAAATCTAAATGCTAACCATTGAAGCAACATGATTTTGAAGGGTGTAGATGAAGGGTTGAACATATAATCTGCTGCGGGCGGAGGAAGCAAGCAGCCGATTCAATGTGAATGATAGAGCAAGCTTCAACTTTATTGAAAGAAATCACCCCTTATATAAGCACTCTACAATAATCATGCATACTACTCACAAATCTATTGGATACATGTAACAGGCTCCATTATAATATCCCAGCCCCTTGTGGCATTTCAGATATGTCACAACATCTTCCCTCTTCTGGTCTGCCCTCTTTCCCAAGGTTGTTTACCATCATACTCAAGGCCATTGTGTACCTCAGTTTCTCTCTTTGTTAACATAACAGTCCGTTGTTAGCATAACTGTACCCTGGGTTTTTTCCTTTGTCTACCTCAGATGGCTGCAATCAGCTCCTGCACAGACCCATAGCCTTGCTCTCTGCAAGCCGTTCTCCAACAATAATCCACATTTTGTAAGACATTGTGCGAAAATGCATACATATACACTATGTCTGCCACGCATATACACTATGTCTACCGTATTTAGGCTGTACTAATCATAAGTTGTGAATCAGTTTATAAAAATCTTATGATTAGCTGTAGATATATAATTTAAAATATTAGGGTTAATTCACCTTCTAGTTCAGAGGCATTTAAGGTATACATTGCCAGATCTGTGCAACTATGAGGGATGTTATGCATTGTAAAGCAAGAAGGAGATGGAGAAAAAAGAGGGTGACATGAAGTTAGGGAAGAAGGTGGAGTCTTAAGGTTTTCTGTGACATTTTAATCTTGGAGGAAGAGCTGTAAATAAAATAATAAATATCACAAGACCTGTGATATAGTCAATGAATTCAGAGATACTGTACCTGGATGCTTATCCCACAGGAGTTAGACACTGGTTTTGAGATCTTTAATAGGCCATGATGCGACTATTTTAAGGAAAATAGGTGGAAAATTAAAATAAACAAAATAAACTTTCTCTTTTAAATTAATGGAACTACAGGCAAAAGTTTAAATAGAATGTATAGTAAGGTTGCTAGTGGTTTCAAAGGAATTTTAAGGAATTTGTAATTATTTAAAAAAAAATAACTTCAAAGATTGGATGTTAACACTGAATTTAAACCTTTAATATATGAGTATTTGAAAGTTCAAAGGGTTCTCCAAGTTCCTGCAGTAAACATTCAGTCTACCACTTATCAAAATCCCGTCTGCCTTTACAAAAACAGTCCTTTAAGATTCTAAATTGCTACGCCAATTGCTGCACTGTTTTCAGAATTCACATCACATACTGTCATACAGATCTTCATACTACATTTCTTCATATAACTATGCTTAGTAAAAGCATTCCTTCATTTTTAATAACTTCAGCAACAAATTAAATGTTACAAGAAATACATGCATCTCCTTCCTCCTTGTCTATGTGCTTTTCAGAAAATAGCTTCTGACCTTCATTCTGTTGAAATTCACAGAAGCTAGTAATTAACACACCACATGTGTTCTGGCTGAGTGCTATATACTTTCATTTTCATACAGCTCAGTTCCTGTAGTGGAGACCAAAAGCACACACCTGCATGCCTTCCAGGAAACATACCCCCAGAAAAGACTGCACAATAATCCTGATCACTTGTAATCGTTTATGAAACAGTAAAAGATACCTACAGCTTTTTCGAGGCAATAGCTGAGATACCACAGCTATTTTTCATCTTAAGTACACAGAAATTCTGTAGTATCAGAAAGATACCGTAGTATATAATTAATACCAGGAATAGCATTCTATTGAGAAGAATACCTGGTAAAACAACTCTGTTAGTATATGTGGGGAATCTGGAAGAGACACCAATTTTTTGAAGAGGCATTTCTACACATTTATTCTATTTGTCTTCATTTTTAACCTAGAATTCTCATAAATTTTCATATTTTATACAGCTACTTATAAAGATGTAATCCTCATGGAATCCTAAAATGTTGGTCAGAAATGATCCCTGAAGGTCATCTAGTAAAACCTTCTGTTTCAAGAAGGACTAATGCCAAAAGGGGATCAAATTAACTATGGTTTGTTTTTGGTGGTTTGGTTTTTTGTTGTTTTGTTGTTTTTTTTTTCCCTAAGTAATTGAAATGAATTGCTAATTCAGAATTTTTAAAATTCCAATGTCAGTGAAAACATAGCTTGACATTTAACGTTTGCAAATATCATTATGCATATTTTGTATCATTTTCCTCAAGGTTCCAGTCAGACAATTTTTCTCCAGTGATTCAGTGGATTTGTTATAACAAATCAAGGTATCACATGCTATTTTTAATTAATACAATTTAAAATTATTAGAGGTTGTAATTTATAATTTGTCTTCTAAGAAGTATATTTTCTAAATTTTTTTGCTAAATTTGTTAGGGTTTATTTATTTATTTATTTTCTCCTAAGTTTTTACTTATATCTCATAAGTCAATATATAAAGTGTCTGGCACATTTATGACATTGCTTGTTTTTTACATAAAATCCAGTAGATTAAGTTTGCTGGAGAAAAATTTTTGAATCTAAGAAAGGATAATTAAATTTGTCCAGAATGGACATTAACACTCCACAGCTGAAGACAGTGTAACAAAAATAACACTTCTAATGGCCAGAGGTTACACCCTGTTGTTCATTAGAATAACTTTGTAATAAGCTTCCAGGTAATAGTAGACTTAATATGAAACACCTGTAGCCAGGGGGATCCTTGAGGAGAGTAAATCCATAGCAGATGATTGGTTCATACCTGTGCTGTAGTAATCCAGAGTAGAGCAATTCTGCTAATATGTTCTTTTAAGACTGCATATTGACCTATTGACTATTCATGTTCTTAAAGCTGAGAATATACTTATGTAAGGAATGAGGAATCTTTCACAATGCTATATTTAAGAAAGGTCAGAAAAGCATGTTTCTATAATGAAGAATTCAAATTACAAAGTAAAGCAGAACTTTAATTAAAGTATGGCTTACCAATATCTCTAATTTCTTATCTTCTGTTTAAATACAAGCAGCAGTATAATATATAATAGTTCACAACACTGGAGAATCCTAATAGTCCCCAAAAATAGAAATGGAAAAATAATCTAGAATGGTTGTATAAACATTAGAAATTCATTATCTTTGTCTGCTTATTAGATTAACATTAGTTTAATCTCGATTTTTCTCCTGCGTAGGGTGATACAAATGATTGCATTTCATTATTAGAGCACATTTTCTTCTCATCAGTTGCTGCCCTTAACAAAAGAACACTCCCCTCTAGCATAGATTAAATCATTTTAAGTTGCAGCATAAATAAATGCCTAGAAGATGTCAGCTGAAAATCTTAGTTATTTCCTAAAGCTGCAGGTGCTAGAAGTGGTGTAATGAAGTAGAGACAGCTGCAGCCACAGGCTCTGGCCAACTGGAATATGTCTTCAGAGTGACATTGAGTGTAACAAAACCTCACTATGTTTACTTCCAAGAATGTTATCGCTGCAGTCTTAAAACCAGCATAAATCAAGGGTCATGCTCACAAACTATAGCTGAAGTCACATTATCTTTATTATACCCCTATATATTTTCCTCATTACAACCCAAAATATGTTGACATAACCATTCATACTCGTCTATAATGTAACTAATAATTACACTGCCAGAAAGAAAAATTAGAAGAAAACATATTGGAAAGCTGGAATTAATCAAACAACTGACCCATAGAGTTATGAACAACTAGAATATATGCACCTTTAAAGCCTCAGATGCAGGAGAATCATACTATGTCCTTATTATTATTATAAGCAGACCTTAATAGACAAATCATTGTCACTGCAAACCTTTCTTCAAAAAATTGCATATTGAATTCTGGTTCGGTTTATGCCAGTGACACCATTCTTTGTTAAGACTGCCACGTAGAAGAAGGAGAATAAATTGAAAAGCTTAGCATTACAGATATTGAGTACTCAAGATTTTGTTCTCTTTACCAGGGATACTCAAGGTTCTATTTCTGTTTCCCAGGGATGACATGAGAGATATATTTCTATTTTTATTAGAACAAAACCAGTTTGTGAGATGTGTGGTCACTCTGGCAAATAACAACTAGTTGCAAGACAGCAATTATTTGAAATATAACAAGCCTTCACAAAGACTTGTCTTCTTGATTTTTTTTTTTTTCGGTTGTATCATAATTACTAAATATGAGGAAATAATTCTGTAGTCATAATTTTGGACTCGGCCCTCTTTTTTGAAGATAGAGGACCTGATCCTGTGAGGTGCTGAGTGCTCACCTTAACACTTCTGACCAATCTGAATTGTCATAACCACAAATGGTTAATGCAGGACTTTTAGAAGCACTTAATATTCACCTAGTATTTGCTTGATTCTATTTGTCAAGAAGCAAATTGCAGTTTAGACATTAGCTTTCTATTTTCTTCTACCGGATAAGAGATTCAGAGATCAATAAAATACATTCAGAGGCTTATTTTTGATAGAGAAATGCAGATTATATTCCTAAACTCATCTTCACATCATTTCAATACATGGAAGAAGCCACTTTAATTCTACATATTTCCAGCTTAATGCTTAGGTCAGTGTGATGGAACAGTAAGATAGTGGGTGATACCCTCCTTCCTAGGTGCCACAGTTTTGAAGATTTTATTCTTGTAGGACATTCCATAGGAGAGACTTATATTCCACAATCCTGGCACTGCTGGTACATTCAGAATTTTGACCACAGAGTGGGATGGAGGGAAAAGGAAAGAAAGGGCTCCCGAATTAGGGGGTGTGGTTTCTAAAATAGAAGTGGAAATAGTGCAGAATCAAATTAAAACTCTTGAAACTTTATTTCCAGGGTAGGATGTGACACTGTGCAAACATCCTTGAATCCAAATGGAAATCTGTTGTGATTTTGCACCAGAACAAAATTTTTTGAAATATTGTTATTCAGCAAACTTTGTGGATATTTATGCATATTTGAACCAGAACTTCATTCATAACCAGAAGAAAAAGTATTTAAAAAATGCACAAAGCCACATGAAGATTTTCTGCCTCTTACTAATACTAATACAGTTTAGGCACTTCTAGCAGTGACACTATATAAATCCTAAACATAACTGACAAGTCTTGGCCAAACAACAGTACTAAGTATAATAACCAGTTATATAAAGAATTATAATTTTTATTTTGGCCAGGTGGATATTAGAAGGATAAGATGCAAAAGGAAGAGTTTACAGTGATGGCCACCTAAGGATTCACAGGTGTCCCTTTTAGCCATTCAGAACTTCAGAAGGCATCACCCCAAATTTCACAGAACTAACAAGGATAAACAGAACCACCTACATCCAACATACACTTTTGCGAGATAAAGGAAAATGTTAAGTAATCTTACCACAGGTTTTTTATTGCACAGCTAACCAGTTCCAGTCCCATATATTAAGTAACAGAATTGCACAGCTTCTCTCCTTCCCATATGGTATAGAATCTTTCACTATCTTTTTTAGTCTTTTTTTTTATATATAATTTTTCTATATTACAGATCTCAACATATGGGGCCAGTATCATAATGCAATGGAAATCACTAAAAAAACCCCTCACAAACCTGACTGACTTCAGCAGTGCAGAGCTACTAGATCTTATTAAGGTACAAACTGTTTCACATATCAGAAGCTGAAAATAATCAGTCTGTATCTTCTTTAACCGCTCCAGTAAAGACAGCCTTTCTCCTACTTTCTACAGACAAATTCCACATCACTACAGAATAATATCAACTTATCTCCTTCAAATTCATCTTAGTCAGTAGTCCTGAGCTTCTGCTCATACTGTCTATTTACCTCTGGACTCAGCAGCTCCTATGTCCTGTTGGTACTAATTCAAGGAAGGAGCAGAGGAATTTCCTATCTCCTTCTCAAAGTATTTTCGCTTTGACTTCTAAGTAAGTGCAATAACCAACCGTCTTCAGTGCTTCTCCAGATTATCCTGTCCAGAGTAATTCTATTGCATCAAAGGGAAAAATAGCAATTTATATCAGTCATTGATCCCGCTCTGTATATTTCAAACCTTCATGGGTTAATCATATACTAAATCATAACAAATCTATAAATGCTGTTTTAACAATAATAAATGATTAAGCAATAAGAATCACATTATGAGAATTTCCCTGGAGACTATTAGATGGCTGAAAGTAGTTGATGGTTTGATTCAGTTTAAAATATCCACTTTTTGGGGTTATTTTTCTTTCCCATTCTATATGTATAATTTCACTGAGCTAAGCATCATGAAGTACATCTGGCATTCTGAGGGAATTAATTCCCAATGCATTAGCTAGGAAGGAAATCAATCATATATTTGCTAAAATGACAGGCCTCAGCACCATAAGTAGCAAAAGCCCTACAGACTCTAAGAATTTTTGTTGTGTGTCCTGAAACACACACACATAAACATGCAGTTAACACCTAAATCAGAAAAACAATCTTTCTGCGTATATGCTTATCTGAGAAAGAGAATGATGCACTTGATTTGCTTATTGCCTCCTTGGAGGAAAGGGAAATGTATACTCCTTTGCACGTAGTGTGCTCTGAAATAATTATCACTTCAAAAGCAGAGAGTTCTCAGCTGGTCCTTGTAGTAGGTGCAGTAGCAGAATTTTGCAGATGTTGATGTGGAAATTTTTGTTAAATCCATGAATATCCAGATATTATATTTGGGATATTTACTAGGCAGCACTCAGTAAAAAGATTTCATCGGTTGGTGTCAGTCGCTTTGAATTTTTTGTTGTTTCAGTTTTTACCAAATATGAGAAAGGAATCCTGCCAATTAGAGAAGTGAAACTGTAAAGTACTCACAAGCACACTATTAAAGCATAAATCTGCTTCATAAAGCCTACTCTGACAGGCTACCAAGCCTACAGATGTCAGGGTCTCTAGGTCAAAATATGGCGGTGACTGCCCCATGCAGTGGGGTCACAGGGCTCCTAATGCCAGGGAGACCTCTAAGGCCCATCCCTGCCATTCCAAAGCCCCCTGCCAAGCCATCAGGGTGTTGATCCTATAGCTTGAAAAATAACTTGAGACATTTCTTGCAGTGGACACATCCCAGGAAATCAGGATTCCCTGCAGCTAAACACTCATCAACCTGTCTCAGCTGGTCCATGTGTCTCATTTTAATGAATGAGGGGATAAGAAGTAAGTTTTGTATCAGGTTATCTGGGAAAGTAACATTTTATCCTATTTCCAGAATCCCATAGACTTTTAGTATGCATATTAAGTAAACACATTAAAAATGGACAGAGTAGTGACAACTAAGAGGGTATTGTTCTAGTAATGAGTACACATATAAGCAGTACCATCCTTTCATCAGAATAATTATTTATTCTACAAAATACTTGAGCTTAGAAGATAATTTTGATCCAGTCATATTTGTAAACATACATGTAGAATACACTATGTTCAATTTATCATTTTAATCTAAGAAACATAGGTCTTCACATATCTGACCTCCATTTAAGATAGTATATATTTTTTATTTATTCAAACCATGTAATTTCTTAAACTTCTTGGCTAGTTTTGCTTTGCCTTTCACTGAATTTCCATACGGAAACCCCCTTTTAGGAAACCAAAACTCAAAACAGTCCTGGAGGAAGCAATGTGGGTGAGCAATCTGCCCTTGAGCTACATTGGGTTGTAACATTTCTCCTGCTTGGAAAAAACTCATTTCCTCTTCTGATTGCCACTTCATACAGCTATTTTGTGTCACGTTCTTAGGGCTGCTGCATGATGAGTTCTGTTCATGCATTTGAATTGCTGTTAAATATTAAAAGGGTTAAAAAAAATGTATGTTGCTACCAGACAGCAGAAAAGCTAGTCAAATTTCTTTTTGTGTTTATACACATATCTGTATCAGAGTTCCTCTTTTGAAGAGCATTGAAGTGTGTATGCATGACCACATGCATGTAACAACTGGAAGGTTTTTCATCATTAATTACACCTCTAAACAATTCAAAGATGCCTGGAGGACAACAGGAATTAAATGAAATAGATGAAAAGAATAAAGGAAAACATCAGGGAGAAAGAACCCTTTGTAATCCTCTCTCACTCATTTTCTATGTATTATAGCTCTAATTACTTCCCTGATGATAAAAAGAAGACATTCAGGAGAAAAAAAATATACAAATAGCAGGAGAGGAAGGTCTTGAGGTAACATATAAACTTAGTCCTAATCAGCATCTTTGTGAGCAGGCTGATCAGTCTTATGTTAGTCCACAAGGGTGGGTGCCCATCCTTGAACAAGGAGGAAATATTAGGCCAATGGTTATAGCTGGGCTGCTAAGGACTGCTTCATGTCTATATCACTTTAGGATTGAGGACCTTTAGAGTAGCTGGATGGGTCCCAAACAGTGCCAGAATATAAACTACCAAACAGCAGGATCCAGTACTTGAACTTGTTCTCTCCCTTATATCTTAACAGTGTAGGTACACCAGTGTGGCTTAGCCACAAGAGACAGAGATCCCTTACCCAAGTATGAAAAGGATGGCAGGTAAGATAAAAATAGCACTTAGATGAATGGTAAGAGTTTCATCTATATTGTGAACATACTAAGGAGTCTCAAATATGACCTAGCTATTCAGAGAGGGCTTGAGCAAAGGAGGGCACCAAAGAATCAAAATAAATGTAACACCTGGAGCCAAATTTAAAAGGAGGCATAAAGTAAGAGACAAGTGCTGTGGTGAAAACTCTCAGAGAAAGCAATTGTTCCTAAATTTAGAAAGGCAAGTGAAGGAGGCTAGGCCTAAGTATTGTAATAATGAGATACGTCACCCTCTAAAACCAAAAATCACATCCAAAACCAATTTTGCAAGCAAAAGCAACCACAAGCTATTTTAACACCTTTCAAAGTGCTCTATTTTAGAGAAAGATTGACCATAACACCCTTTTTTGGTCAGTGCACTTTTCTGGGGGGTGGGTGAGGTGCTAGGATATGGCTAAAAATGAGACTGCAGCCTGTAGAATGATATATAAGCAAAATTTATCTATGAGACAATGCTGATAAACATTCATGCTAGTTGTGAAAATTTAGCAGATATTCATAAAGCCTCAAGCTTTATTTTTTTTCTTTGTTGTTCTTCAAAACACACTAAATGTGAGGGCAAAAGGTGATCATTTGAATTGGAATTGGACCTAGGAAAAGGCAGAGAGGTTTTATTAGAAGGCAATATATTTTTACAAAATAATATCATACTTTCAAAACCATTTCATGCAAATCCAGCTTTCTACAGTTGTAATGAAATATTTTTTAATAATGTTGCTCTAATCTGTCAGCTAATTGTATGCATTTAGAAATGAAAAAAGAGAAAACCCACATTCTGGATTCCCTGTAGCTATTCCCAGTTTCCACCAGCTGTACTAGATTCTTCTTCCCAGCCCATTCTTAATGTTTATGTATAAGTTGCCTCTATATGATTTTTTTTTTGGAACATTTTTGTGTTTAGGTGATTAACTTTCCTTCATATGATATCCTTCTCATTAGATAATATTGTCATTATTCTTTTTATTCTATCACCATGAGTAAAAAAAAGCCTGACTAGCATAGTTTCTTTCTAGGTTATAGAAAGTATTCTCATCGCACAATAACACTAGTATGTTTATCAGTACAGTATCTTAGTACAATTGAAAGACATTAATTTTTTTCTCCCATTCCTCCAAACTCACCTTTCAGGAGAGTTAAATAAAATGTTACTGGTCATTTCTGTGGCAAAGCTGGATTTTTCTCAACCTTCTTTTTAATTATTTACTGCTTTTGGATTGCACTTTTACTTTGTTGGAAGTGTTTGCTGGTTGCTTTCATGTTTGCACAAACTTCTGCTGGGGAGGAGCATCTCTTTCTCTTCTTGCGAGTGGTTTTGTCCTGCTGTTTCACATTGCAGCTGCTGTTTGCTGGTGGTCTCTGCTGCTGCTGCTCCCTCCCCATTTGCTTCTGGTTTCTGGAGCTCTCCCAACAAAGTGGGGAAAAATTCAGTGTTCACCCTTCTTTATTTTTTTTTTTTTTTTTTTTTGGGGGGGGGGGTAGGAGGGGTAGGGTGGGGTTTATTTGTTTTGTTCCTTTAGACACTGTTCAAACTGGGTACCTTACAGATGACTGAAAATGATCTTTAACATATGTGCATCACATACAGCATTTCAATATGTGGGATTTTTTGCAAGTATTTGCAATTAGATATAATCTAATGCATTCAAAAACCAAAAATAAATTATTATTCAGAAACATACTTTTATGAACCATGCATTCAGTTAGAATAAGGAAGTCAGACTTAAACCTGTATTAATTTGGGGTTCGGTTTAGAGTTTGGCTTTGAGGCAAAATTAAGGTTAAGTTTCAGGCCTGTCTTCATACATTACAGCAGTAAACTCACATACAATTTCTTCCTTCTTGGAGCACAATCTGATGAAAAAATAATTTGGCTGTGTCCAAATTGGAGCTATAAAAGAGGCCCTTTCTAATTTTGGATTTGACCTGGGATCAAAGCCACAGTGGTGGGTTTAATACAGAGTGTTCACATCTGATCCTTTCTCCCTTATATTGGAAAAATTTGGATATGAGGTTCTGGGTTTGGCTCATCTATATCTGGGAATGATAGTGAAGCTTGCCAGTGGCAAGACAAGTCTCCCCTCAGCCCACTTCAATTCAAAGAGAACATATCCAGTAAATTAAAACCACTAAGCAACAGGAAAGACTTTTAAGTGAAGAAATAATAGTCATAGAAACATGATGGATCTTCAGCTGTCCTAAAGGAGCATTTTGTCATCTGTGTCATCATTTACAAAAAATGACAGCAATTTTACTACCACCTGGGTCTATGATCTAACTTTAATCAAATCACATTCTCAGACTCAAGGACCAATGGAAGTTGTGGCCTCTGACTGAGATGTGGGTGGAGAAACTTGCTTCTCAAAAGTGAGGTAGCCAAAGAGTCTCCAGGAAGTCTCTTTTTAGATGGATACCAAACAAATACAAATATTCATGATTAAATTATTTAACAAAGATTTTTTTTTTTATCTCATGCTTTCTAAACTGCTCACCTAGATAAGTACTTTCAACTAAAGAGAAAATAAATTTTTTTCTCATCTATATCTATCATAACTGTGCTTATATTTGTTTCAAGCAATTAAGTGAAATCCAGTGGTGCAGGAGAAAATTCTATTACTGAAGTAGTAAGTCCAGTTTCTGGCTCTGACAGAGATTTTTTTTACATTCAACCCACAGCAAAGTGCTTACTTTCTCTATATCTGAAAGTTTATATTTCATTCACCTTTACTTTTTTTACCCACTCTATAATACCACTCAAATAAATGTGTTTTCCAGGATAAGCAAATATTTAAATTGAGCACTTTTCTGAGGTAGCTGGAGTCTGGAATGGAATTTCTTGAAGACGGGAGTTACTTGTAATTCAACCATCTTCTTTGACTGAGTCTTGAAATAAGGCTGAATTTTCTTCACATGAAGGGATGTCAGTCCTGGTCTACCAGATACTGCGGAAACACTGAATTCAATGGAATACTGAGGGTCCTTCCCAGGCTTTTACAAAGTTGAATGGTCTCCACCATGTCTTCCCCTCTGCACTGCCCCATTGAAACCAGCTCAGCCCTCCCACTCTTGTCTGCTCACCACTACTGAACTTCTCAGTGGCAACCAGTCTCCATTATCTTTCAAGAGAACTATACCCACCCTCCATGTGGGAACAGGCCACCCAGTTCTCACTGTTCTTCTGTATGCTTCTGAATTCAGATACCTCACTCAAAGCACCTTTCCATCCCCACTGTCCAGCTTGTTCTGGCCTTACTTGGTTCTTAGACCAGTATGCTGGGAGAATTGCAGGCTCCCTTCAAGTCCTCATTTCATTTCAGTTTATTACTTACGGTTCTGCAGTTGTTCTCCATGGGTCCTTCTTCTTAAAAAGACAACCTAATCTTTCCTCCATTTCAGTCCTTTATCTCAGCTTCTTTCTGTCTTGTACTGGCCTTAGGCCCCCATTATAGTATTGAATGGCTCTTGTCCCAGTTGCATAAGAAGAAAACAGATTTTTCCTCCACACTGTACTGGCACAGGAGAGCAAGCTTTTTCCTATCATTTCAGGCATACGCCACTGAAAATGAAAATTCAGGAAACTCTTGCTCATCTCCAGGGTGTATGATAGATGTATTGAAAAGTATCAAAATCACAGAGTTAAAGTTAATTTAGCTTTAATTTAGGCATTTAAAAGGTAGCAAGCTAGTTCTCTGACATATTCACTATAAATTCCCATCTCAGTCTAAAAACAGATGATCACTTTTCCCAATGGTAGATCCTACGAATCACAAGAATACAGGAATATTTCACAGAAAAGATAATAACTTTTAAAATAAATGCACTTATTTAAAAATTGGGGGTGGTAGTGGTGAAGGAGGAGGGGATGTAATCAGATTTGTAAGAACAACTAGTTTACCCCCATGTAATTCTTAGAAATGAATTGAGTTTGTTGTTTGTCTTTTGTCTTTCTATCACAAGATGGTACTTGGATTATCTACCTGGATAAAGATAATTTTGTGCACATAGAATAGAGAAATCATATTCCGTATTGGCAGATGTATGGGTTAGTTTAGAAATAGGGAAATATTTTAAAACACAAAGATAAATATATTGCTATTTGCTCCTGCTCTTAAGTTTGTTAAAAAATGTTTGTTAACTAATCGCTGCTTATCATCTTATGTAATATCAAAGCAGATCATCCATCCAGTCCTTCACAATTAGTCATTCATATAAATGCACCTGTATTGAAAATAATAGGCTCAGAAAGAGGAGGGGAGAAGAAAAACACAGCAACTTTTGGCTAATCTTGGGTGGTCTCTTTACCCATGTTAGATTAAATATGTTTTTTCACAACAGGTGACTTTTAATTGTTTTCTTATGTCAACTCATTTATTCTAGAGGTTTTTGTTTGGCTTGTGTTACTGTGTGACAACATGCTGAGTACAGGTGGCAAAAGGCAATGTTAAGAATGTGGATAGTACAGGGTATGCGTGAGGCTACCGGTGTAGAGCAAATCCTGCTTGCCTTGATCCTATGGGTACTCCCTGGGGTCCATGATTTAGAAAATGGGGACTCTTTACCTCCTCAGAGCCTGTAAGTGTCTTCAGAGAAGACAAGAGCAGAGCAGGAAAATCCAGAGCACTCTGAATCTGAAGCTCGGTATGGTTTTCACAACATCATTTTGCTTTCTTGAATGCCAGAAGATTTCCTTCATGTTTACATAAATTACACCGAAGTGATCATCTGGATTACTAAATTTCCTTCATCTAGTGGGTTGAAGGGAATCCTGGTAATGAATTGTGAGATTCTTCCTCATCACCCCAGTTGCATGCATACATGTTTTGTTGTGTCTTTCCTATCATGATCCTGGATTCTCCAATGTTTATGCTCAAAATCGTCCATCCTAACAAAGGCAACAGCATGAAAAAAAAAACAGAAATTGCCCAGCAAGATTCGACAGAGATAAACTCCCCTAGCTATCAGACATAAATAGCTGAATCCCCATATCATGGCTTAAAAATCACTGCTGGCAATAAACAAAATAATGACGCAGAAGCAACAACAAAATAATTAAAACCAGGCAGCACAGACTATACTAAACTGCAGGAAAAAAGCTACACAGGGTATCAGCTGTGGAAGGAGCAATTAACCTGGCTAATGGATCTGATACTTATATACCTCTCTTTCTGTCACAGAAAACATATGGTTGTAATTAGCTGACGTAAAGGAAATACCATCTGAAGCCCCTGTTTTCCGATTGGGATGACCTCTGGCCCGGTATGAAGACAGTTGGAAGTATTTGCTCAGTGTTGGTTAGCTGTGTATGTAGTGGGGAGGGGGGCAATTTGAACAAATAGGAGAGGATTTGCCAAGTATACTTAAGCTACAGAACTATGTCATACCACATAACAAACTGAGAGAGAGACCATTTAAAGCAAGTTGGAACTAAAATAAATCCAATGCTACTGCCAATCCCAAGTTGTTATTAAAAAAAAAAAAAAAAAGGACAAAAAAGAAGGTTGCTACTTTATTGTCAGCTGGAAGTACTAGTGGCACAACAGGTTCTCAGTGATGTGAGAGGGACATGTGCTGGGGAATCCAAAGTTTTCAGTGTGTTTCACATGCTCAAACACTCACCACAGAATATACCTTAAAAAGCAGAAAGATTATAATTTTTATTCAGGTCAAATGAGGTGTCATCTGTTCCATCTCGTTTCCTGCTTCTTCCTCTGCTCTGTCTCAGATGATTCTGTAAGAGGCACATAGAACCTCTGTTCAAGGCTTTTCAAACTGGGTAAAAAACTGTCTGGATGGCCAGGCCCAAAGAGTTGTGGTGAATGGAGTTAAATCCAGTTGGTGGCCGGTCACGAGTGGTGTCCCCCAGGGCTTGGTGTTGGGGCCACTCCTGTTTAACATCTTTATTGATGATCTAGACGAGGGGATCGAGTGCACCCTCAGTCAGTTTGCAGATGGCACCAAGTTGGGTGGGAGTGTTGATGTGCTCGAGGGTAGGGAGGCTCTGCAGAGAGACCTGGACAGGCTGGAGCCATGGGCTGAGGCCAACTGGAGGAGTTTCCATAAGGCCAAATGCCGGGGGCTGCCCTTGGGCGACAACAACCCCCAGCAGCGCTACAGGCTTGGGGAGGAGTGGCTGGAGAGCTGCCAATCAGAGAGGGACCTGGGGGTGTTGATTGACAGCCGGCTGAACAGGAGCCAGCAGTGTGCCCAGGTGGCCAAGAAGGCCAATGGCATCCTGGCTTGTGTCAGCAATAGCGTGGCCAGCAGGGACAGGGAAGGGATCTTACCCCTCTACTCGGCACTGGTGAGGCCGCCCCTCGATTCCTGTGTTCAGTTTTGGGCCCCTCACTACAAAAAGGACATTGAATGACTCGAGCGTGTCCAGAGAAGGGCAACGAAGCTGGTGCAGGGTCTGGAGCACAGGTCGTACGGGGAGCGGCTGAGGGAACTGGGGGTGTTTAGTCTGGAGAAGAGGAGGCTGAGGGGAGACCTCATCGCCCTCTACAGCTACCTGAAAGGAGGTTGCAGAGAGCTGGGGATGAGTCTCTTTAGCCAAGTGATAAGCAACAGGACAAGAGGTAATGGCCTCAAGTTGCACCAGGGAAGGTTTAGACTGGATATTAGGAAGCATTTCTTTACAGAACGGGTTGTTAGGTGTTGGAATGGGCTGCCCAGGGAGGTGGTGGAGTCCCCATCCATGGAGGTGTTTAAGAGTTGGGTTGACATAGCACTGAGGGATATGGTGTAGTTGGGAACTGTCAGTGTGAGGTTAATGGTTGGACTGGATGATCTTCAAGGTCCTTTTCAACCTAGACAATTCTGTGATTCTGAAATGTTTGTAGTCTATTCAGTATGTCTTTTTCCTGAATCATCTTCTTTTGAGAAAATAATTATTTCACATATAGAAAAATATATTTGCTACAAAGAATTGTAGTACTTCCTAGCATCTTTAAAACTATGGCATGCAAGAAAAGTGATATATTTCTCTTTCAAATTCCATATGTCAGTTTAAGTTTTATGAAAAACTCTCTTTTAAGTTCCAGAGTTCTAAGGAAAAAAAAAAAAATAGGTAGTCTTTTTTTTTTTTTTTTTTTAATAAGTTGCTTTAATTCTATTATGTTCAGTAAGACTTTTCTATGATATTTGTTATTTGCAAATATTGTACATATGGAACAAATATGTCCAAATTAACTCAAAATGTATGTTTAACAGATATGAAAATCAAAATCTGTGGGAGTTTTGCAGTCAGCTCAGCTACTGATTTTATACAGCTTAATACAAAACAGAACATCTACTATGTATGTATGTATGTATGTATTTACTATATTTTAGATCCCCATGAAAGAATTCGGGGAATCCAGACTTCTAAGTGAATATAACAATAGAATTTCATCATGTAAGAGCACTTGGATCTTATGTTGTATTATACACCTTTAGGAAAAAAGTAAGTGACTGTTGTTGGCTTTTTTTTTTTCAACAGACTCCAGAATGATTTTTTTAATCTTCTCATGTAAAAAAATGAAGAATTCTTATGTAGCTTAATCTTTTTCATATTATAGCAAAATGCTGTGGTTCCCTACCCAAAATTTCCACAGCTTCAGTGTTCCCGTTCATACAGATACACTGGAGATATCCAAAAAGAATGACTTGTGGAACACATTTTAACTTTTTTTTTCAATAAGGAGGAGGCCATTAAGCCTGGAAGCATGCCAGATAGTGATAATCATCAGTCCTTCTGGGGCTGTTTTATAACTTTGCAGCTGTATTGTTGGCTACGATTTGCAGTCCCACAGATATCACTTTGTCTGGTTTTGTTTTCTGTTGGATAGGAAGCACTTTTACTCAAGGAAAAAAAAAAAAAAAAAGCAAAAATGCTCCCCCTTTTTAAAGGGAAGGGGAGCTGTTGCATCTTTCAGTCACGGTAATGTCAACACCACTTAGGACAAATTTCAAGCATTCGCCATTAGACTCTTCCAGCCGCCTGCACTGTGACTTGTTAAAAGACCAGAGCATGAGCCATAAAATGTGTCCGTGGGTGTTAGCTAACAATTTGCAGGTGCATATCATCCCAGTAAAGCTTTCAAATTATATGCAATTTATAAGCTATGTTTGAAGCTCATAATGGTTATGTCTGAGCAAATTAGTATCTTTTTTTGGCTTCAGTTTTTGAGAGTCCCATCAAATTGATGGGGGAGGTGATAAGACGGAAAGGTTGTTGTTTCAAACATGCAAAAGTCAGACAAAAAAAATTCTTACACTCAGGTTTTGTTAAATTAATTGAGACAGGAAGAAATATTGTTCCAAAGACTTTAATTTTACATGTTCAGTGATGTACCTGGAAGGGTAAAGGCAAGCAGTACTTCCCTGACTGGAGGCTAAAATTAGGGATGAGTAATGATTTGGTTAAAAAAAGGGAATAATTTACAGATATTCACCAGTTATGAATGCCTCCTTTAACAAGATATGCATCCTTATTATTTTTCATAAGTTTCTCTAAAATTTAATCCTTAAAATCTTGGTTCAAGTACAGAAATGAGGACTAGCAGTTGAAACTCTTAAATCTGTCATGGAAAATTTAATACATTAAATGTTTGTAGTTCTGTTTTGAACAAACCTGCTTCTTTCTCTCTATGAGATTCCTATATCATGGAGGTATTAATGGCCTTTATTGCACAGTTGATGGAGTCCTATAGTAGAGGACATTCTGCATAATGGAGCTCCAGAATCTTGCCTTTTAATCCCAAAGTGTCCCAAAACAGCAAAGCTGCAAAGTCCATAGATGTAATGTTGGGAATAAGCTTCATATTACAGAAAAAGAGTTATAAAATCTGGTATGTGATCTTCTAGGCATACTGGGTAAGATTCATTTAGCTGTATATGGACAACTACAGTGCAGGTGTCTGTGTCCAGACACCCTGTATGCATGATGTACTTAAGGGTAAAGCATTACACCATTTGATAAAGTATTGACCAGAGGAAAAAACTTTTATATTTTGCAGTCTGACCACAGAAAAAGACTGACTATATTCTAGGCTTTAGCATGGAATCAAATGGTAATTACATATGTTCAGCAAGTATGGAATATATCTAAACACAAGAGGGAATTTGAGTGCTTATAGAGCAAAGACGCATGCTGGCAATTTGTACTGGAAAAATTGGGTTCCCTAAACTAGAGAAACCTTTCTGTTTAGATCTACATATATACTCAAACACACATATATGTGTGTGTTTATACTTTTTATGTGTGTGTATATGTATAAAACTACATTTATATACATAAAAACATAAAGATATATATTATATATATAAATTAACAACATTTGGCCACTGGTCAGCATGAAAATAACATAATTATATCCAGTTTAATGCCATATAATCTTCTAAGTATTAAAATTATAATAATGAATTCTAATTAAATTATTCATTGTTGTCTCGCTATGCAGTTGCAATGGGTTTCCACTATTCCTTTTCAGTCTAGCATTTGAGTAACATAGAATGGATTGCACGACAAAGAAAGGTAGGTATGCATATGTTGATACAGAGTTAGAGCTTCCAGAAGTGCAATGCTCAACTCTAAGAGCAGGTCCATAACAGAAGAATGCCGCGCTGTGTTTAAAGATGCTTCAAATGTATTTGGTGATGACAATTAAAGTCCAATTATCTCCAAAAAGATTACTCCTGAGATAAATGTCATCAAATATAGCATCATGTAGACAATGTAATCACCTCTGTCTTAGGAAAAATACATACTTACTCAAAGTAGCTATATAGAAATTGAGATGTGAGAAAAACTAATATGATTCAGAAATAAGAGGGCTCAGGGGGAAGCACAATTTAGGCATTCTTTCTCTTTGGAATGATTACAGGAACAAAATATACCTACCAAGTGATTCTGTGTCTTTATTTTCATTTCAGACTGCTATAGGGGGGAAAAAAAAAAAATTAAAAAAAAAAGAAGGAGGTATTCTTAGCCTTGAGAATCTTTCACTGTAAAATCTAAATTACTTGAGATTTTATTTTAAAGTTTCCCTGTCATCTGAAAATTTGCCATTTGAAGATTTTCATGTTACATGCTTTCTGAAGCAACTTATACATTCTAGTTGCATTGGAACATTTTCAGATGTATATACGTTAGTACTGACTAACAAAATTATTAATGTAAAAAAGAAGTGAACAAAATGTAATAATAACTGAAAACAGACATATTTTTCCCATCTGGTCCATGTATAGAGTTCACCTTGAGACATAAATAATGAAATTATTTGAAAGCTGAAGATGGCCCTAAGAAAGGAACTGAAAAAGAGCAGCAAAATGTCAACTTTTTTTTTTTTTTCTCGAACACCATGCTTTTTCTCTGTGGTTGGCTGTTTTCCTTTTATTTTATTTCTGCAGTATTAAAATAGTTAACCACAGAACTCCACTGAGAAATAGCCTTTCCATTTCTGAGGGGGCCTGGGGACATGGAATGGAACAGCAATAGGCAATCTTTCCTACAAACAATCATGCAACAGACTGAAAACACAAATAACACATGTGGGAAATGGTTAAGCACAGATTTTCAGCTCATTCCACAAGAAGACTGAAATGTAGCATAGTTAACCTCAGTGCACTTCTTGTAGAGTGGAGCCACTTAGGATTCTTCGTCTTTGTAAAGCACTTGAGATCTGTGTATGAGAAGAGAAAGGCAAGTGCAAAGCATTATTATATTACTGTAGAAAGGCAGAAGAAAGTTTCAGGACTGTGTGCCTTACTAAAAAGAGAGCCAAGAATGAAAGAAGAAAGCTTTTTGGTTTGGGGTTAGGTTTTTTTCCTTATTTTATTTTTTTGTTTTTCTTTTAATGGCTTCTAATTTTATGTGTTCCTCTGCTGAGCTACATACAGGAAGTTTAATGTATAAGACTGTACTTGAGGTCTCAAGAAGGTTTTTATGATAATCTTGTTTCTCTGAGATTTGTTGGAATTTTAGCATTTTTATGACCTAAATCACTGACGACTCTTCAAACAACCCTTCTTCAGCTGCAATGAATATTCAATCATTCTAAGCTTTATGCAGCTGATATTCTCAAAAACCTTCACAGATAACCTTTCCCCTCAAGAAAAAAAAAAAAAAAAAAAAAAAAGAAGAAAAAACAAACCCCAAAATAACCCAGACAAAAACCCCCTGTAAATTCTATTTCAAGCTACTGTTGCATCTACTTAGAATTAAGTTCCTTTGGTAAAATTCTCCACAGTATTGACCTCTGTTAGGTGATCTTGATTTTCTCTCCATCTTCATGGTAGATATGACATTTTCAGTATATGATTATTTTATTATTTTCTACAGAGAAACTGTGGGGGTTTTTTCTCAATTATATTCAACTTTTATAGTAATCCTGTCCTACTGTAGTATTAATTTGTCACTGGGAATTAGTGGACTGTCAATTCTTCAGTTTTCAGAAAATCAGCAGAATGTTTTTTTTGTAACTGAAAGCAGGTCAGCTGTGATTTGAGGTAGAGCAATAGTGCACTGGAGGTGTTTTTTCCTGTTCCATCCTCTAGGCTCAGTACCTTGTCAAGACTTCTACCATTGATAACTGAGCCACATGAACTGTCTAGGAGACAGCAAAAGGGGTTTATGACAGGAAATATAGTTCAGTCAGATGAAACAACTTATGATGTAACAGAAGAACGTAGAATCTTAACTTTCCTCTTCCAAATTACATGAAGAATTACAACATCATTTTAAATGCAAGTATTTGTATTCTATTTAATGTCTCTAGTATTTTCCAAAGAAACCAAAAAAGCTTCAGATAATCCCACCAAACCAATCATATAAATTTTTGATAAAAATCTGCTTTCAGATTCAACAGGATTGTTTTTTTGTTTGTTTTAATATAAATCTTAGGAAGAAAGAGCAATGCTACAATCCTCATTTCCATTAAGTGGCAATTACTCACCCTTTAACGGGTCAGTTTTCTCCTTAAAACTGATCATTCCTATTAAAAACTTAAAATTTGCATAAAGGGATGTAAGCATTTTATTAAAAAGAGAAATTTAAATGTAGACTTGATAGAGAGAAATAATACAGGTTTCCTATCTACTGGCAGGAAAGGGTAAGAGTATCAAAATATTTGTGACAAGTCATGTTATGGATGAGAGGACTGGAAGCATTTTGTGAACCCTCTAGAACTTACTTTCAAAGGTTTTGATGTCAGAAGACTTGTTCTATTTTAGAAAACAGTATTTCCCATCATTTAAAGCATTGTTTGTCTAATAAGACATAATTACTAAAATCTGGAGGTTCTAACTTAGTGGAGAATTTAGCCAAGCCACCAGTAAAAATCTTTGTGTGGAAATAAGTCTTGCTCTATTCCTAAAACTACTGAAGGATGTGCTCTTTACTTTTGTATAGAAAGCCAGACACCTTCAGTTTTGCCAGAGATAAATTTAACTACAACCTCTGAAGGTTCTGAATTATGTTATAATTTAAAACACACATTCTTAATTTTCTAACATTCCTCTGCCATATGTATGTGAAGGGAAGATGTGCAAATAAATATTGTCTGACTAGCAAATAGGGAGTTGGGTCCCTTTGGATCACAGGGTTCAGATGGGCAGAAAGATCCAATCCCTTCTCAATTGATTAGGAATTTTTGTTGATTAGCACTCTGTTAGATACTAAAAGTTACGAAACTGGTGGTAGTTATATGTGATATATATATACATATCTATGTCTCCTGAACTTATGAAGAATATGCAAGCATACATTCAGACAATTAGGCTATACATTTTTTAGAGAAACTAGGGTTTTCTAAAGTTTATTTATTGACTCCTGAATATTAGTGGGATTTAAGTCAAGGACATGTGACTATATCAGCTGCAATTTAAGTTTCTTGAGAACCTCATCTAACAGGGTCTTACCAATACAAAATCAGTGCAAAGAGTACATATTATCTACTTTGTTTTGGAGGTTGGATAAACAGAGTCCTATTTCACTAGAGACCTATAAATTCTACGTGAAGGCTTTTACCGTATTTCCCCCAGTGATTTTTACAAGTAAGCCTGGAATATAACCATGCTTTGTGATCTCCTCTCCCATGTTTCCTTTGTTGCAACATTGATTTTAGACTACTTCTGGGCAATATAAGAAGTAATTTACACAAAATCAAATATAGTTAATTAATTATTGACTTTCTTTTTCTTTATTGACTGGATTTTTTCTCCATTGGCCTCTACATTGTTGTTCACTTGTTAATGTACTTTGTAAAAAAATCCACAAATATAAATGAAAGAACAAATTTCTAGAAGCAATGGAATCTTGCTCCTAATATGTAAAAGCCATAATGGGCTGAAACTAGCAACCTGATATTGACAACATTTGTTGTAAGCTACATATGGAAGAGAGCAAAATCAAATTCATGGAAGGAGGAGGAATGTATTTTTAGTCAAAGGATATGTCTTAGAATAAATAGGATTACCCCTGATTAATAGCCACCTTCAGAAAAACTGGTAAAACTGCTTTACTCAGACCTACCCTGCATTGACAAGAAAGAAGTAACAGTGAGAAAAGAAAGCTGTAATAAGGAAAGAAAGTAAATAATACAGGTTGTTATTTAAAAAAAAAAAAAAAAAGCAACTAACAAACAAAAACAAACAAACAAATAAAAACACAAATAGTTGTCACCTAACTATTCAAAGTGCAATTTCCACTGTGAAAAAAAAATAATATTTGAAATTCCTGGATACAATCTGGTTGATCTTTAACCCACTGAATTCAATGCAAGATCCTTCACTAACTTTAGTGATAAAAGGAAAAGTCTGTATAGAAGAGACAAAAGAAATTATTCCTACTTATAAGATGGGACATTTAACCTGTTGCACAGTATCAAGGAAATTCTGAGTGAAAGTAAAGCAGGTTTTGCCTTTTTGAATGCTTTATCTCTATCTTCATATGTTCTTCCAACATTTCAGCGTAAATCAAAGTCAAACTTTAAATGTTTTCCTGAAATTCTCCATTAGAATAGAATGGAATATTTCAGTTGGAAGTGACCTACAATAATCATCTAGTCCAACTGCCTTCCAATTCAGGGCCAAAAATTAAAGCATGTTATGACGGGCACTGCCAAGTGCCTCTTAAATACTGACAGGCTTGGGTCATTGACCACCTCTCTAGGAAGACTGTTCCAGTGTTTGAGCACCCTCTTGTTAAAGAAATGCTTCCTAATGTCAGATCTAAACCTTCCCTGGTGCAGCTTTGAACCATTCCTACATGTCCTGTCACTAGATACCAGGGAGATGAGCTCAGCACCTCCCTCTCCACTTCCCCTCCTCAGGAATCTATAGAGAGCAATAAGGTCACCCCTCAGCCTCCTTATCTCCAATCTAGACAAGCCCTTAGCCACTCCTCACAGAACATGCATTCCAGCCTTTTCACCAGCTTTGTTGCCCTCCTCTGGATGCATTCTAAGACCTTCACATCCCTCTTAAATTGTGGGGCCCAAACTGCACACAGCATTTAAGGTGAGGCTACACCAACGCTGGATACAGAGGGATAATCACCTCTTTTTACTTGAATCAGATGACATAAAATTGATCCATTTTAATTCTGAGATCAGAATTCACTGTTGTTTGGAAGGCATTTTGCTGGTGGTTTTTTGCTATTTTGAAAATCATTGATTGCCTTTATTTTGACTTTTGTTTACAGCACTGAATTTAGCAAGATAGGAATAAAAATTCGAGGAGTATTCATAACATAAGCATACTCATTTAGAAAACCCTTTCCCTGTTCTAGAGAAATAATGAAAAGGAGAATATGCAAAACAGATGTCAGAAAACCTGACTAGTTCATTCACCAAAGTATTGTTAGACTAACAATCACTGAATTATCAAATGTTATTTTTACAAACTACTGATACTTTTCCGATAGAGAAGTCTGAAGGAAAATACTTTCAAGTTTACCCTGCTTTTGTATTTTCATTCCAGCTTGCTATGATCCTACTCTTCTAGAAACCAAATCAGCAGGATGAATTGTTCTGTGGCCAATAGCTGAGAAATCAAGGGATCTTAACCTTAAAGAGAGCCAAGTCCCAGCTCTTTCTTGAAAAGAATCTGCTATTTGTTTGTATAATCCTTTAGATTTTGTCTCTTTTTTATCCCCCGCTATTCATTTCCTGTCGTCGTCACATTGGCACTAAGGGAGCATAAAGGCCTGTATTCATTCAGTTTAACTTAAAAACTTAATTAGCACTTTAAATTGATGCAAGCTTCAGCACCTAAAAAATAAACAGCTTGCTGGAGGTGGCAGTCTTATGCTATTGACTTCTTTAACAGGCCTGAATGCAGATGTGGCACTATCATCCTTCAAGCCAGGAAAAAGGGTATTACCATTGCTGGTAGTAGGCCACTGGCTATGCACTGAGTTTGCAAGGCCTCAGGACTGCAACTTTTCTGGTTTGCTTTTCCTGAACTTTTCTTGTCTTACCTGGAACTCTGTTTTTACTTGGTTTAGTTGTAACTGCATTTTTCCTAACGATGAGTTGGCTACTCCTAATTTGGAGGTTTTGCTTTTTGTGTGATATAACCAAAGTTTTATATAAATAATAGTAACCAGTAGTTTTTCTGTGTAGGATAATTTTTTTATGACCTCCACAAATATATGCATAAAGAAATACAGGCCTGGTATGAAAACAGATGCCTTAAGAAGTGGTGTCACATGATGCAGTAGAGAGAAGTACAGGCATGGAATGATAAGGGTACAGGCTGATGCTGGAGACCCCATAGCTCTAGACAACTCATGGGTGGTCACTTAAAAAAATGCAAGTCTGGAGCTCGACAAAAACAGTTTTAGTAGTAACACAGAACAAAGAACAAGTACCTGTTTATGGAAAATGCACCCTATACAGTAAATTTGTATTCACCATGAACTTGCAGACAAGTGAAAAAATAGCAAGTTATAAGGCAGAGTTAGCAAACATATAAAAAGTGGATCCTGGAATAAGGAGGATGAAAACATCAACATCATAGTCCTTCTGGTGGAGGAACTGGGATGCTTCCAACTCACTGTACCCTACCCATACGAGACCAAAGCTATTGATGATGGAATTCCAAGGATCAGGAAAGTGAATATCACACCAATAAAAGGGTTAGAAGCTAGGAAGTGTGTGTATAATAATTTTAACTGTGTTCTAGTCAATAGTAGTAGTGGTAGTAGTAGTAGTAATAATAATAAATTTCTGTATAATAATATATATTTTTTTTTTAATTTCCTTTCTGTTTCAGTAATAATTAGATCTGGACTAATAATAAATCTGTGATTAGACTGTTAAGATTTCAACTATATTAGCAATAACCTCTTGGCTTTTCATATAAGAAATGTTTTTTCTTTTTCTCATAAAAAGTTTTTGAGCAACAGACTGCTCTCTAGGGCTCTGGCACAGGCAAATAAATAGGAAGGTCATGGGTCTTTTTCTGGCTACTTTGGTGAGCAATGAGAAGTGGTAACACCCATGGAGAGGGGTCATCACCTAATAGGTGACGAGAACGGCCTTCTTTGCTAAGACTAAAAAGTGCCCTGTGTTCTTCATAAGATCTAAAGAGTTGGTTATTGTCTCTCAGACAGTTAACAATGCAGCTGTGTACAGCTGTGAAAAATGAAGTTGTTAAGTGCTATCAAATCCATAGAAGATTGCCTCAGATATAACACAAGGGAGAATCAGCCTGATTATCTAAATGGCAAGTCTAGTAGATGATCTTCAGAAAGGCAAATTCTTCAGTGTTGCTTATACATGAACCTGAAAGAAAAAGAATCTGAACTCATGTTCCTAAAGGTATTTGACCACATTAAAATCCCCTTTCCTTGGTACAGCTTGTTACCTCTTTGTTATGCACTTAGTGAATGCATTTTAATAGCTCAATGTGGAGTTCATAAGAGGATCACATGCCTAAATATTATTTTGAGTATTATTTTTAATGCTTTCCAGCTCATTTCCTTTTTTCCTGATGATACCACTAAAAGGTCTGCCAAGAACACACTGGCAAATGGTAAGGACTCCAATAATGAACATCTCATCCAATGTTTTGTGGATAATTAGGGGATTACACGTCTTCAAGAATAAGACCACCTTTTATTAGTCATAAATTGTTCATTTCTATGGATTTTCATTACCTCATGTCATTATTATTTTTAAAGCTTTTAAAAACACATAAATATTTCCAGTTCTGAACATTCAGAGCTCCAATGGGAGTATAAAACAACCTTCCATCAGATCCCCCAAAATCTATTTCTTGTCATTCATGAGCAACAGCTTAGTGCAGTCAATACAGGTATTTCTGAGAGCTGGCTGGCTGCTACTAGCTGTTGGTTTGCAACCTATTCCAGTAGAAATAAGAGCAAAGTTAACAGGAAATACATTAAGAGGCTTATTTATTAGAAAGGTTCCACAGCTTCCGGGGGGGGGGGGGGGGGAACAAACTTGTTTGAGTTCTAAAACCTGTCATCATCTTCTGCCTTAATACTCTTTCTTTCTAAAAATCTTTAAATCTTTCAAGAGTTAAAGAATAATTTTTTTGTGTTTGGGTATATGACTAATGAGCTATTTTATATAGCTGCTTTCTTAGAATATTTGGCCTCACTGAATAGGGTAAGAAAAACAAAATATTATCCTTTTCCCCCTAAAATATGACATTTGAAATGTGATTATCACTTTGGACAAAAATATTGACTTGTGGTTTTGAGCTTATAATTTTATTTTCTTGGTAGAAGAAAAATAAACCAAGAAAACATGGAATGACTACACCACCAAGGATCCACTTTGTCCTCTAGCCCTAGTGAATGTTTAAAATATCCATCAGTTAGTGTGGCTGAAAGATTCATCAAATGTAATGACATCTAACAAACCAGGATGATCTGATAATGTCAGTCTGTGTATGATCCCACAAAGAAAACTGTCCTCTGGATCATGGGAATTTTGCCATTTTCAGCTTCAATTTTCATTTAAGTGAAATATAACAGACTTTTACATACACAGTTTGTTTTTTTCTTCAGTCAACATTTCAGTCTTTCTTGGATGGATCCTCAGCTGTCAATCTATACAACCTTACAAATATCCAGGGAGCCATGTTGATATATGCCAGGTGTGGAAATGGTCTGTTTTGGGGAATACAAGCTGATTGAATCATCATAGGCAAATGTAAAGAAGTGTCCATTTAATCTATGTACCAAACGACATCATAGATGTCAAAGATATGTGACATAATCAAAATAAGTGATACAACTTACTGGACTTGTACATTTTTGGTGTCACAGGAAGGTCGCACTGATGTATTTCTTCTCAGCTTCTAATTCAGAAGTTATCATGGGACAATTTAGAATACGAATTTGCATTTGAGAAGTTCTTCACAAACTGCAATCCATGTTTTCAGGGAAGAAAAGGAGAGTAAATAATTATAAGAAGGAGGAATGCAGTGAAAATATCAATTAGGCAAAGTCCAATGTCAGTAGCATAAGCATAGAAATTAACACTGAAGAATAACAAATGTCTTTTTCTACTTGGATCTCCTTTTTGACCTGTAACCTTTAGGATTTAAACTTTATTTACTCCACTGGGGTAGAGACTAAGGAACAGCTGTTCCTACAAAGGCTAATAACTTACCCTTCCACTTTACTGTGGTTCAGATCCTAATCCCCAAATCATCCCTATTACTCAGACAATTTAACTTCTGTGCTCTATCTTGGAACAAACCAATTAGTTTTCTTCAGGATGAAACATAGGGTTTTTTCTTATTCTGGGAAAAGACTTTTTCATGGACTACATACAGGAACTGGAAGGTAGTTTTGCACCTCTGCTCAATCAGTCACCCAACATAATGCTCAACAGGTCTTTCACCCTCCAGCACCCCCAGGTGCCCTCATATGATTCTCTAAAACATGCAACACTTGTTCTGTTTCATTAGGGAAAATTATTCTGGTGAGCCCCTGCATTATTTCAGACACTTTAAACAAACAAACAAAAAGAAAACCCACAAAAAAAAATACAACCAAAAAAACCCAAAAGTAATTATTATTATGTCTCTGCGTCCTGCTAGGTGGGCCCAAGAAAAGACCAATGCAGGAAAAAACAGTTGGTCTGTTCTATAGGGGACTGTCACTGAGTAGTGTGGATGCAAACTGATCTGCTGTTTCTGGCATGGGAATCAGAAACTGATTCTTTGAGTGGATGTGGAGTGGATCATAGTGTAGATCTACCAAAGTGCTCTCAGAGCTAATACTAGGCGATAGTTTTCATCCTGAGATTGACAAAATTGTTTTTTTCATTTTTAACTTTTGGTGGGGGTTTTTTTGGTTTTTTGTTTGTTTGTTTGGGTTTTTTTATATTAACCAGTTGTAGGAAAAAATGTATATATATTTATATAACAAAGAAGTATTAAAAACTGAGTGCAGTAGAGCATCTGCATTCAGGCAACAAAGGACATGCTCTCTGTATATGGTTTATTTCTCTTTAGCAACATATTTTCTACAGAAAACTGAAGATGGTCTCTTAAATAAACACATATTGTTTTCTTCACTAATTTTACTTCATGTAATGAAAGAAGAAACAAAATTAAATGCTACCTAATTTGGCTAGTTTCATCTTCTGTCTACATGCAAATAGCTCAACAAATTTATGTTATAAAGAAAGAATATACATCTGGTTTATATGGAAGTAAGTTTGCCTAGAAGTCCATGGAAATTTTATTAGTATGGTCTTTCTTAGCCTCAAAAGAAAAACAGGTTCTTTAATAAAAGTCAACTTTCTCCTATTAAATTGAATTTAAAAGAAAATATAATTTGTAGGAATAAACCTTCTTTATTAATGATGACAAAGCTCTATGTATAAGGAGAATTTTGATCATCTTTTATGTCCTGTCATTAATGTAACTTTTTAAAAGATATGAGAGCTATTTTTTTATAGTATTACTACTAAAACCAGTACTTTTAGAACAGGATGAGTCACCATATAAGGAAAAATGGGATGAAGGAGGAAAAGAACAATATCTGTATTAAAAAAACATAAAAATCCTTTAAAGAAGAGTATCCAAGAAAGGCATATGTACTTACTGATTCTCAGCTATGATTTATAACCTGTTAGAAATCACAGAAACACAGAATCATTCATGTTGGAAAAGACCCTTAGGATCATTGAGTCCAACCATCAGTCCTACTCTACAAAGTTCTCCCCTACACCATATCCCCCAGCATCTCATCTAAACCACCCTTAAATACATCCAGGGACGGTGACTCCACCACCTCCCTGGGTAGAATTGGTCTTGTTCTCAATGGGACTGATACAAATTGAGATGAAGGAACTAGGAATTCCTCTGCCCCTTCCATGGACTAAGTGTGCGCAGTAAGGAACGAAGATAAGCAAACAGAAAAATCTTGTGGCGTAAAACATTTTCTCTTGCAAGAGGACCTTGTAGTTGATCCAAGTTAGTGCTGGCCATTTAATGGCTTTGCTGTTCGGTAAAGGTGAAAATCCTAAGAAACTAAGGTAGGATAAAAATCTAAAATTTAGATATCTAAAAATTAGAAATATAAGTCTAAATAAATTTAAGTAGGTTCCCTATATAATAGACAACTCTAAAAGGCAGTTCATCTCAAGCTAAGACAGAGACTTAGAGATATAAGAATTTCTCTTCACACACTACACAGGGAACCTAGGGAGATGAGCTGAGTTCAACACTTAGGTAACTACATTTAGAACATAGAAATCCAACTCTAAATTACAACCCACTATGGCTACGTATGGACTTTCATATATAGTCTAATTTAAGAATGAATATTTAACAATGGTGCAAGTATATGCAAGATTTCTCTAATAGAGTTCCACACACACACTTCCGTTATTTCCTTAAATCACAAAATGTGAGAAGCAAAGGCCTAGAAGGCACAGGTCAAACAACTTGGCTTTATGGGTTAGTTAAACCAGGTTTATGGCTACTTTGCATTGCTGAAGTGGAACAGAGCATCTAGAAGATACTACTGTGTCTGGTCATCAGATTGTAGATGTATAAACTGCAACACTTGCCCTGGTAACTCATCTAGTTCAGTGTCCATCTTCCCTCTATAGGGTTGGCACGTGACTACAAAGTTATTACGGTTCTTAATTCTAATTAATTTCATCTGTTGTTTTGACATAATTCAAGTAATTTTTTTAACTGAGTTGCACTTCATTGTATAGCTAGTGCCAAGCCTATTCTAGTACTGGAAGGGGTATTGCTGTTACCTACATCGTGCCAAATCAATTACATAGGAAAGTCAATTCCTTAGTTTGCAGTACTGTAATAAAATCTACATGCATAGAACCATATAACTATGCAGACCACATTTAGTAACAGGCTCAAATCTTTATCAGAACTACTGCGTCCGTATTGACAGTGTATGGACAAGTAAATATCATGAATGATTTAAAATGCTTTGAATAACGAATCTGTGAAACTTTCTGCAGCCTCTTGGCATATTAATAACTTGCTTTAGTGATGTAGAAACATGACTAAGATAACACTACACACTGATACAGTATGTGTATGTATTTTCGACTTCTCAAAACAATATAAGAAAACATGTATTAGCTTTCAGCCTATGAAAACCAAGTAGTCCAATAAGGAAAAGTGGCCTATTGACAAATCTATTTCATAAAATAAAGTCTTTGAATTAGCAGCCTTCTGGGAAATATCACTACAAATTATTCAACCATCTAACTGAACTTATGTTGAACCATTTTCCTTTTCCTTCCCTTTGATGGGTTTTGCAGAAGCTCAGGAAAAAAATCAAAACTTCCTTGCTCCTGAATAATGAATGCAGACTGTTCCTCACTCCAGTAAACACTGCGTTTTTGTAAAGAAAGAGAACAGCTGGTGCATGAAATCAAGCTTACTTGCACACTTCAAGAAAACTTCTCTCAAGATACATCTTTAGACAAACATCAGTCTACAATCCTTTTCTGCATGAATATGAAACCTGTTAAACAGTAATGGCAGGAATATCTGTTTTGTGTGTGTGAGGTGGTGTGTTCGGCCTAGCAGAAAGGCTTCTTATCCCTATAGGCTCCCACAGGCCTGTGGAATAAAAGTGGGTTGTGCATCAGTGGTTTTCTGTGGGCTCCCAGACCATGTCAAACAGCCTATGACATCCTCTTCATTCAGTATATGGGAAATATTGCTTTGCAACCTGGTGCCAGGAAGGGAGCATAGCTGGGAGAGAAGAATATGGGGGCTTAAAGATGCTGACAGTAAACGTACATTCCAGAGAGCCATTAATGGTCAAGAAAATCAGGGGCTCACTGAGGCAAGACAGAGAGGAATGTACAACTTGTTCTTTTGATTGATGGTCAGCAGAATGCCAAGGATCAAGAGAAAATAAGCACAAAAAGATATTTCAGTAGGGAAAACAAGGCATTAATAGTGAATATCATGCCTAACACTGATGATGATTTATACTCTGGCTTGCAGACAAAACCACCAATCTGGTACTGCTAATAACATGAGAGACATGGAAAACTCCAAGGCCTTTTTCAAAAATGATAGAGTACACAACAGCGGCAAAGTTTCTTTTGGAGGTTTGTTTCCCTTTCAGAATCTCCTATAATCATTCAGTTTGCGAGGCCATCAATCCAGAAGTTCTAAGGTGCCAGTTTAAGTCTGAAGCTGAAAGTATTTCTGGTCGAGAAATACAGTTCTAGCTTCTCGCATGAGGCAGAGTAAATCTAACTTCATGATGTGAAGTAATTGGGTATGAGGTGCTTACACCTATAGAAAAACATTTATATGACAGGTTTATGTTCTGACAGTAAATATATGACAAAACCTGTTTTTTTTTTTTTTTCAGGGAGCACATGGTTTCCACATGATAATTTATTCTTCTAAAAACGAATTGATTTCAAACAAATTTTAATATCTCTGTTTTTTGCTTATCTGAGATAAAATATTTACTATAAAATGTCCTACTCAGCATCTCAGTTCTTCCTTTGCCCAAGGAGGTTTGAATAGCAGTCTCTCAGCTTACAAAATATCCCAACTGTCAGGTAACAGAGTCATTCTATTATATGCTATCTCAATTTGTATTTAAGTAATTTATAAAAAATAACTCCAGGCAGAGAGATTGAGGGAGACATTTGAAAATACTCCTGATGATTAGGCAATTTACCTGAAAGGTTATTTATGCTGTTTCAGTCCCCGTTCTGAATGTTCACATCACACAAAGATGTGAACAGTTAGGCTACGAGATATTCTTAGGCTGCTCATTTCAACTTTCCCTGTTGACACTGTTCCACTTTAGATAAAATGTTCAAAATGTCATTGAGATGGAGAACAAGAATAGCTCTCCAGCATTCTATCTAGCACAGTCTCCCAGGAGATTGGAACACATGAACCACCTCTCTCCAGTAAATATTTAATTTAGTATATGCAGTAGAACAGTGTCAACATGAGACATTGAGAGAGCCCTTTTATGTTGGTTTAAAGTTGAGGGCAAGCATTTAGAAGTGTGAGATGTGGGTTCAAAACCGTTCATGAAGAAGGGTGAACTGAATCTAGGTTTTTCACATTCTGCATACAGTTGCCTGAGTCCCTGAGCACATGAGGACTACCTCTTTTTCTAGCTACTTGAGTTTTAGATTGATTTTTTTTTTTAATAACATAAACAGCCACACTTTCTTCAAGGATTTATTTATCAGTAACTCTATTGCTTCTTCAACTGTTATCACAAAGTAACCTCCACAACTGAAAAGTGATACTGAGTTCCTCATTGCAGCCGCTGAATATCTAGAACAAAGCAGCAACATGTATTCATTATAAAGATAATGGATCAGTTAGTTTTGTCAAACTAAACCAAACTAATTTCACTGATTTTTAAGAGTGTATTCACAGGTGATATCGAATTGCAGGAGAAGCAGCTGGTACACTGGAGTGCAGGGCTTCTATTCAGAGACTACTCAACAGGCTGCAGAAATAGGCTAACAGGGGCCTCAAAGTTTAATAAAAGCAAATGCGAGATCCTGAATCTGGGAAGATAGAACCCTTTGACATCTGTACAGCTAGAAAGCAACTTTGAATAAAACCACTTGGGAGTCCTGTCAGACAATCAGTTGAACATGAGCTATCAGAATGCCCTGCTGCAGAGAGAGTTAATACAGGGCTGTACTAGCAAGAGTGCAGCCAACAGGTTGAAGGAAGTGAACGATTCACTGTATTCAGCATAGGTGAGTCTGCATCTTCAGTACTGTGTCCAGTTTTGGGGTCCCAAGTACAGGAAAAAGACATGGACATACTGGAGCAGGAGAGGTACCTAGATAATCAGGCTAGCTCTCAGGACATAAAGGAGAGAGGGCTGGGCCTGTTCAGTCTGGAGAAGACCAAGGTCAAGGGAGACATCATGACTCTCTGCAACTACTTACAAGGGTGTAGAGGGAAGATGGAACCAGACTCTTCTTTGAGTTGCACAGCATCAGAAGAAGAGGCAATTAAAAGTTGAAATAAGAGAAATTCTGATTATACGTAAGGAATTTTTAAATTCACAGATAGGATTTTTCAAACAGTTTATCTAAAGAAATTGTGGAATATCTGTCACTGGAGATACTTAGAACTGTACATGGTCCAGAGCAACCTGACCTATGCAGGTCCTCTTCTGAACAGAAGACTGGACCCGCTGAATTCCAGAGGTCTCTTCTGACCTCAGACAGTTTATGCCTCTGCCGTTTTATTTTCCAATATAAAGAACTGCAGACAATTATTTAATAAGGGCACTATATGCATTTCCTTGCTATTCTTTAAGAATGTAATTGCTAAGCTTTACAATTATTGCTCAGTGTAAAACATTCTTTTCTACTTTAAAATAGACATCTTTGTTCCTCTCCCTATTCACCTTCTACATTTTCTAGCAAATACACTAAGAGTATTCTATGTTTTTTTATGTACATCTAGTATCTTCACATTATTTAGGGTAATAAACAATATGGCTTCTATCACATGCTATTCATTGCTTCCTTCTTCTGTCCTTCTTCCACCAAACTGTTGCAAAATTTCTAATGTTCCTAAAACTTAGATATATTCTTACTCTGTTAGAAATACAAAATCCTGGTCTGCCTTTTGCACAATTTTGTTTTCAAGATATTTTACTTGAATAATTTTGAAACATAGTTTTCTTTAAAGTGAGAAATATGCATATGTGTGTTTAAAAGAAAGAGAGATAGAAGTTTGTGATTTATCACCAGTTAACTGAAATGCACAACTCTCATGTCATGTTGGGACAATTTTCTTTCACTACCACTCAAACATTAATGCAAAAACACATCATCCTTACTTTCAGATATGCAAAAATAGCTGTGCATATGCATATGTGTTCAAGTACACATGTGCACATAAAAATTTCAGAAGAAAAATTAATGTCTCAAACTCAGTAATAAATGTGAACACTGATGATTTATTTGTGTTTTATGTGGATACTTTTCTTTTTGGATTTTATAGTGGAGAAAAAAATGTGTTTATATTGGCAGCACTTCTCTGCACATACTGAGATACATATACTGCTTCTGAAACTGAGAGGACCTTTTGAAAAGGACACATTTGAAAATCTTTTTGCTTTTACATGTATAATTTCAAAGGGGGGAAAGCGTTGTGTTCTACCATAAACTTTCACACAGGTATTTTACCTTAGGATATATCAACTGTTCTATACTTGGAAAGTGTCACAGAAATGTCATTTCACTTAATTCCTTTTTAGAACTCTGTATCCAGGAGAGGCAACAACGTTTAAACTACATGAGCAGTATTGTCCCCTCAGATTTCTCTTCTTCAGCCTAGCATGAAGCTTTCAGTCTTGCATTATGGACCAGTGTTTATTCTTGCTGCTTGAAGAATCACCTATCATGTTAGTAAAGTATATTACTTCTATTCACTTCCAGACCTATTTCTGAATTTTAATTGCTCTGAATCTTGGTGTATTATAATTCATTATACTGTTTCAACTCAGAAAGAGATAAAAGCAAGCAACCAAAGAGATTAATTTTGGAGTTAAATTTGATTCCAGAATTAAACTGAAAGCATGTGGGAGGGTTTTAATTTGTAATATAAATTTGGAAGTTACTTTTGTTTGAGGAGGGAAACAATCATCAATCAGATTATACTTATTTTGTCTCAACAAGTATGTATCGTCTCACAAAGTTGTCTTAAAATAGAATATGTAGTCTAATTTAACTTTCTACTGCAGCTTCCACAAGTTTTTATAAATATAAAAATATATATAAAAATATATATAAATATATATATATATATATCAGATATAAAAATATCTGATAGGCTTAGAGCCACAGCCCATCCAGGACACTATACTGCCTCTAGGACTGGCAGTAGGAGATGCTACTTGGAGAAACAATGCAAATCTTGCCACAAACCTGCTACTTTGGCAAAGCAAACCTGAAAGGGAGGGATGGAGAATCTGGCCCAAAACATGAACCAGAACACTTCCAAACATCTGAGTTCAAATGGTCACTGGGGAGACAGGTGTATCATGTTCTGACCACATCTGCAGCCTGAACAACTGAGAGAATAGGGCTTTGTGAGAGTCAAAACCATGTAACTGCTGGTCGACCTAGACATAGCATGTGTTACCCAGAATTTTCAGATTTTTAGGAGGTGCTATTCTGCTGTCAGACGAAAACATGATTTACAGTTCACTTAGGCAGGAGGCTTCTTAGCTAAGCCAGGCAAAGAGACATAGGAGCAGCTCTCTGTGAGTAGGTCTGATGTGTGGCCACTGCCTTCCGATGGGCTGAATTTGGCCTTTGCATAACATAAAGAAAATGTGTGAACGGGAAGAGGCATCTGTGAAATCTTCCTTTCTTCACACCTGGACTTGAGACTCAGAGTCTCAGTGAGTCTGTCATTTCAGTCTATGAAATGAAGCGGCAAATATATCTAGCGAGAGAAAACGTGAGTCTGCACCCTTTTTGACAAAAATATCAAGTCTTTCATTAAGATGTAATACAACTTATTCATCTGTCCAGTACGGAAATCTCATCTCTTCTGTACATACACACACAAAAAGTGATGAAGGAACAGAGCACATTTTTTTCTCCCAAATAAAGGCAAAATGTATTTCCTAAAAAAAAAAAAAAAAACCACAAAAAACTTCAGTAAGGTGGACACACCCTTCAGTCTCTTCATAGTCAGTTTAATTATTTTGTAATTTCATGTAGTACATGCACATAAAAGGTATACAGATACACATGTACAAACACAAACGCAGTCATTTGGGAAGATGGTCACAAACCCCTGTTCTGAGCCCTATGAATATACATTTTCTCTTTTGTAAAATGTGTAGTAAAAAAAAAATACTCATGTGTATTACAACCAACAGGCAGGATTCAGAGCAAAACTAATAGCAATACTCAAATATTCTTACTATATTCATTCTTATCCTTCTTTCCACAATAGCCAGTTCCCTAATGTTACCAGCCTTTGATTCTTGCTGCTTTCCTGGACTTTGTTCTTTCTGATCTTTCTTGAAAAAGCTGCCAGTGACAGCTGCAAAAAGTGACATCACATTGAAATAATATCTGGAGCATTTTTTTGTAATTGTACTTATTTCATTTACGTTGTCTCATGTAGCATAGGCATAAGCATGGATCTGTCTGACATGGAGAACCTATTAAAAACATACAGAGGATACATTCGGATTCTTCCTTTGTTGCAGCTTCTACTTAGAAAATTTTCAGAATATTCAATATTCAGAACATGGAGCAAATGAAACATGTTTCTCAGGAACAAAACGGTGCAGAAATGCAATAAGTTGTTTAGATAAAGTTACAAAACAGGTTGAGATATCTTTCACTGGAGTCAGTTTAATTTGGTCTAGTTCATTAAGCCTTGATACAAACACCTCTATTGCAAAGCCTAGTAAAGAAAAAAAAAAAAAAAAAATCTGTTCATTTTAAGTAAAACAAGAAGTTCTTTGAGCACCAGAACTCATGAAGACTGATTTCCTATGGCTTTTCTTCTCATGGTTGACTGCAATCTTTGATTGAAACTTTCCCCATAAAGTTGCTTTTCTATGTGGCTTCTTTGGCGTTTGGTAACAGGGAGACAGCTGCAGTCAGCAACAGGCCACAGTCATCAACAATTCTAATACCTTTTTTTCATCACTTTAGCTGCATATTTCTTAAAGAAACACCTTTGACTGTGAGACCTCTCCCTTATGTCCAATTTGGCTGAAACCTGCTACAGTTTTTCAGTTTGTAGATTATTGTTTGCTTGATTTTAGAGAGGAGGAAAGAACAGTATGAGAGAGAGAAAGAGAAAAATACAAAAGAGAGAGTAAGTAAGACTGCATAAACCTTCTTTACTTAGGAAATTGTACTAAAATCTTCAATAATAGAATGAAAGTATTCCAGAGCCACCATCAGATCTGGTCTCAAATCATACTTTTCTTGTACTAGCATTTAATGCCGTCCAGTCCTGATTCCATCCCATCACCAGTTACCTAAGAAATCTTCAGGGACTAGAGAACAAGAGAAGAGCTTACTTCTCAGTTTGAGAAGCATTTTTAAAGTAAGGGGCAGTGTTTTAAAAGATGTAAACCAGCTTGGATTCTTGTACAAGGTAATTCCAATAGTTTGTTATGCACTATAGAGACAAAATCAGCAAGTAAAATAGACACTTTGTACCTTAAGTAATTTCCAAAAGGTACAAAGAAAGGACTGACATAGGTCCCAAATCTCGAAGTCATTTTAATAGCACCTATGGCACTATTTGAAAGAATAAGACAATCTCTTCAGGAATGATTCATTGCCACAGTACTGAAATATATAAAGTTCAACACTTGTACAAACAGTTGTGTATACAGTTCATTGATTCTCAAGTGCATTTACAATGCTCTCATGGGCCTACCAAGAACTTCATACTCTGCTACTATGTGAAAATATATTCTTTCAAATAATCACAGTATTCCACCTTACCTGTCAAAATTATGGCCACTGGGAATGAGGCTGAATACAATGTGGACTCATGAAGAACTAATTTGAAAACTACCACTATAGGTTTGTGGACTATGATGTGTTGAAACTTCATGGGCTTTCTGTCTCCCATACCTTTCTTACCAATTTCCATTGGAATGCAAAGCAGAAATGGCACTAAATAGACTTTTGCTCAAGAAGGATAACAAAGAGCCAAATACATATATAGGAAATTGTACAATTATCACCTTCTTTGATAACGGCATCTAAATATCCTACCTGCCTACTTCTAATCCTTTTCCCCTTCACAAGGGTGTTATTTTTCCATTAAAAACATATTAATTATGTGTTTTCCAAAATCCAAGATAATCCAAGAGTGCATACTGAAAACATCACAATAAGGACATTGAAAGAAGTTGGTTTTTTTCTTATGAATATTCTAACTTGCACGGCTTATTTGCTAACCATGGGAGGTGGGCATTTAATCTGTCAAACGTTTGTAAAACACCAAAAGCAATGCAACCTTTGACCTGGGTCACTGAAACTGCACCCACTTCTTGTGATTTCTCTCTTCGCCCAGCCTGTTTCATATATTTGTCCCATGAAGCATGCAGACAGAATATGATCTTTGACATTCAGCCACCTGTGTCCCATACTTTTTGTGTGAAAGAAATAAATGACAGGCCTGGAGATTAAGACCAGGCCTCTTTCTCTCTCTTTCTGTCTCTCTTTTACTTAACGTCTTTCCTTCCTTTTTATCTTAACTCAGGTGTTTTGCCATGTGAGTTGCAAAACCTATCTGTGATCTAAGTTACAAGTTTTTTTCTATTTTCACTAAACTTTTGCTAGGTGTGTATTATGAAGCTTTAGATGACCAACTATCTTTATATTTTCTAAAAAAAAAAAAAAAAAAAGAAGTGAGATTAGATCATTCTCCCAAAAATTAGCAATTAAGTCATCGCTGGCTTCAACATGAATGATGAGAGACATAACATTGCTTTTTCACAGTACATTAAATAAATAAACAATAATCATCTGAATCATATTTCTATTTCTCTCCTAACCTGAATGATACAGCATGCTGACTCTTTCCTACACGAATATAGGCATATTATTTTTAGTCATAGATTGTCTCAAGCCATATTTCTAAGTGGACAAAAAAAGTGAAAAATATATCATTTTATCTTTGCATCGTTTACTTATGCTTATTACCATTAAGTGGTGTTAAGTCAATTAAAGTAAGAATGATCTTGCCTAACTTCAGTTGTTTCAGAGTTGGATGTCTTGGTCAAGGTATTCCTCCTGGTTCTCCCATAGTCAGTGCAGGGAGAAAGGATCATCTTTGTCTTGGATGAATCACTCAGTGAAGATGAGACTGACTTCAGAGGGAGAAGGAGATTAATTTGGGGAACTTCAGGCATAGGTATCTAGTGTTGTAGAGACTCTCAGGTATCCTGCTGGGCTACCATCTGCTGTTCTGGAAGCACACAGGTTATATTTGTTGGGCAAACATGCATGTCTAAATAACATCAGTGCTGTGTCTCGAAAGATACAGCATGCTTACATTTATAAAACTGAACCATGCTTCTATTTGGGACAGCTTACCTTTTTCTAGTTGTAATTCATTGAAATTAATCCTACCCGCACATTTAAAATACCACAATTGCCTTTAGTAGGAACATATGTAAGTTAGGCAGAGTATTTCATTGGCTGACCCTCAGTGAACACAGTAGCTTTCAGGAACTGATATTATTTTAGACTAATAGTAAGTCAGTGAAACTCTGTTGACTCCAATATTTTACAGGTTTAATTAAAAGCAAAAGCTAGGCCTTATTTCTTCAACATAGTGGCTGAATATCACACTATTTATTCTACTTCTGCTGTTTATTCAGTAAATGAATACAGTCAAGTTAAAGTAAACTTAAGTAATGAAATTTGTCTGTTGCTCATACACAGAAGTAAGAAACATTTTAATTACACATTTTAAAGATCATCCTCTTTAAACAATTACTGCCATGTTCAGCTTATTCAAGTCTATTGTTTAGATTTTAATAGCTGTCCAAAGATGAAAACTATATCCAATAAAATGTTAGAGGCATACACCAGAAAATACTGTAATTCCCTGTATACAATGTATTGTAATCATATATGAAATAAGGTTATAAATATAAAAAATCAATAATAGTATGATTGCATAATTAATAATTTCATACTTCTTTGACCATGGTGTAAGAAGATAAGGAGAAGCCAAAGATCTAGCCACATCTGCAAGAGTAACTTGAATGAAGGCAACAGCAGAATCAGTGGTTTGCAAAGCTGGGAAGGAGCCATTAAAAAATAAAACATCAGTATCTCCTCACACTGCTGCTGCCAGATGGCTTCAATCCTTCCGTTCTTCAACTTCGGGTCGAATGGCTGAGCCAAAATTAAAAAATATACCAGATGCACTTTTTTGGACTATGTCCCATTTTATGTTCTCCTAATCAAGAATGGGGGAAGAGTGAGGGACAATGAGACAGATACACAGTGGCAAATTTAAAGATAAAAGAATCAAAAATATACCAAAAAAATGAAGCCTTCATGCAGGGCACAGGAAATAGAAAAAACTAGTCACAGGAAACATAGAAAAAGCCCACATGTTTCAGCAGAAGACTAGCTAAGGAGGTAGGAAAGAAGTAATATCCAGGCATGAGCTGGTAGTAGAAAGAGATTAACAATAGCTGTTTCACACCAGAGAAGTAGAAATGTATAGGCCACCATACCTATGCTGATACTGGTTTCTGTAGTGTGGAACTGTTAGAATAGGTCCAGAGGAAGGTTATAAAAATGATCAGAGTGCTGGAACACCTCTCCTATGAAGAAAGGCTGAGAGAGTTGGGATTGTTCAGTGTGAAGAAGAGAAGGCTCTGGTGAGACCTTATTGTGACCTTTCAATATATAAAGTGGTCTTATCTGACATATGAAGAAAGACTTTACCTGTAGTGACAGAACAAGGAGAAGTGATCTCAGACTGAAAAAGGGTAGTATTAGATTGGACATAAGGAAGAAATTTCTTAAAATGAGAGTGGTGAGACACTGGAACAGGTTGCCCATAGAAGTTGTGGCTGTACCATCATTGGAAATGTTCAAGATCAGGTTAGATGGGTCTTTAAGCAATCTGTTTTAGTGAAAGATTTCCCTGCCCATGTCAGGAGGTTTGGTCTAGATGGTCTTCAAAAGTTCCCTTCCAGCCCAAACCATTCTATGATTCTATGAAGCAAGAATGAGTCATGCCTTCTAAAATATGATGTAACTCAATGAACTTAGTTTTCCATTATCCAAAATACTGATGGACTTGAATGATGTAAATTCTCAACAATGAAGGTGCTAGAAAATTTCATGGGCAATATGGGTCAGAAACAATTCAGCTTGAACCCAGCCAGACGTATTGACTGCAGTTCAATGCTTGCTATGTCAAATCCATGGAAGTTTCTGAAAATTTAAGGAGGTATCTGTGGACTGTGAGGAACAGTACTCAAAGATACAAGACAGACAAAAATCAGTGTGAATTCAGTGCTAATGCAGTAAAAGCAGCCTGGAGCCAAAACTGTACTAAACCAATAATCATTCTAGGATTCTGGACAGTATAGTGCCCCCTGTCCACAGGCCAGTCCATACTATGTCTGGTTTAACTAAGACAGCTTGTTAATTTTGGCACAAAGCCAGACTGATCAGTTTAAATTTTGACCCATTGGAAATACAAGAAGTCCTGAAGACCTGCCCCAATGATAGCCAGGAATCTCTAGTCTTTTGCAGGGAGAGTGAAGAAAAGAGATGAGTCTAAGTTTTGAAAGAGAAAGTTGCCCAGAGAGGTCATGATGTCCCCATCCTTGGAGATGCTTGACACCTGACTGAACATGGTATGAGGCAACCTGGTCTAGCTGATCCTGTGTGGGTAGGAAGTTCTGTTCTGACCTCAGCTATTCTGGGACTCTGGGAAGCAGAAGCAATGCTGTCCAACTCTGCCTCCACAAAGGTAGTCTTTTCAACTGTGCACCATCTCTTTCATAGCTGTCATGCACAGAGCCTTCTAACATCTGCTCTACCCTCTGAAAAATTCCATTTTCCATTTCTTCCTTCAAATTTCCACATTTCACCTCTCCTGCTTCTATCCAGTCACAACTCTTACACAAAGAAAATCTGACCATCCTCTTACAACAAATATTTTGCTGTCTGAACTTTGACTTCATATTGTTTTGATACAGTATGAAAAACATGGAAATTTTTTTCCTTTGGTCTAGAAATACTGGACTTCAGAGGTTCCAATTCAAAGAAAAATACCTCTCTCCATGCACTGCTCAATCATGTTATGCAATCTTTTACAATTTATAGAGAATAAAATATATTCACAAATACTTTTTCTTCTCTTTTTGTTCCCTTGAAAAATGCTCAAGCCAAAATCATGCTCATTTTCTGGAACAAGACCTCATAGATATGTTGATTTACTTATGGTTTGGCACTAGAGCTTCTATGAGGATTTTTCAAATCTAAAGGTATTCAGTAATTTCATAATTCAATATAATTCATCATCAGACTTTTAAGCAACTATTAGTTTCTTTATAGCTACTATAGTATCTGAATCTTCAGCATGAAATAGAAACTGGCAGTTGTACGTTCTGTCTGAGGTCATAGGCTGTTTAATTCTTTACACTAATGAAATACATGTCAAAAAATTCAATGAACTCTCTCATTTTCTCTTCTTTTTTTTTTTTTTTTAAGTGGAGTTTTGTTGGTTTTCAGGTGTGATTGTTTTATATCACTTTGAGGATATTCAAAGTTTGATAAACCAAAAAAGTCAAAGGCAGGTTCTTTGCATGACTTACTATACTTTCATGTAGGTCATAGCATATACTTTCAGGGTAATATGTGGAAATAAAAGTATATTTGCAATTGTTTTCTTCACCTATCTAACTTATTTTAAAAATATAATAATATGAACATTGAGTGTCAAATTCTCTTTAAAATGTGCTTTAAGGAATATAGTGGAAATTAAAATATTGTAATGATTCTTAATTTTTACTACTTTTTTCCTTAATGATTTAAGATTTCTGAAAGACAGTGTCTAATTTTAACTCCTTATTACTGGAAGTGTGGCTCAGAATACTCTGCAAATTTGACTGCACTGCCTCATTCCATTTATTTAATTCCAATCAACTTGCAACTTAAGATATAAAATCATCGTCTTTTCTAAAAAAAAAAAAAAAAAAAATTAAAAAAAAAATCTCACACTGAAGTATATACAGTGCTGAGAATACCAAGACTGTTGGGTTTGTTTTTTTCAAAACTGCTAAAAACTACAAATCTGCAGACATATTTTTGAAACATGATTCTGTTAAGCAGCAAAGTCAACTAGAAAAGGTGAAATGTTTAATTATTCTGTACAAACCAGAAGCAATTGCTGACCTCTATTCTAGTTGATGCCAGTGAAGTTACAAGCTAAGAGGGCATTCAGTCAACTTTCATGGCTGTGGAGTTAAATAATCTTAAATAATTTGGAAATCTCAAGACAAACCTTTCCCAGATAAGCCTGATTGACTTAACCTGTTCTGACTTTATGTGTGGTCTGAAAGTCACTTATCTTTGCAGGAGTTATTAAAGTATTTTATATGGGTTCTCATAATTCCTGCATTACCAGAGTATTTTTTTTTTTTTCTTTCTCATTTTATAGTATACCCTGTTTACATTAGAAAAGTCAGTTCGTAGACTGCAGCAAGCAGTACAGTAGCCCTTTTTTCCTGTGGGAACTCATCCCAAAGTTTGGGATAGCCACTGAGAAAATACCTTTTACTCCATAGCTTATCTCTTTCATAGACAGTTTCTTTGTGTCATAACCCTCTTCGTAGAACCATAGCCCTGTGCCATGAAATCCTCTGAAGAGAAAATAGATCCTGTATTCAACCCATCATGCTGAAGAAAGTTAAGCCATACCACAGAGGGCAGATTGTAATAGGACATTGTGTTGCCATGCTGGGTTCTCATGACAGCACAATGTCCTATTACAATCTGGAAATGTAGCAAATGTTCCAGTATGCTCATCAGTTTTGCAATAATATAATATATTTCTGTTTTGTTGAATAAAATGGACATTTATTTTAATGACAAATACTTCAGAAACAAGTCACCAGGATTTCAAGCTGAATTAGTAGAGTTATGAAAGATGTGATTTGCAACTGGTTGGCAGCTGCTTTTGGTTAGAATGTTTTTAATCTCTGCAGCATAAAAATGTGCTTCCCATAGTAAACGGATGTATTATTGGCAAAGTACAACGAAATAAATTCCAGATTCTATTCATCCTCCACAGTGATGTTCTTTATCATAAAATACAATTAATTCACTTGTTTCATTGCTGTCTTGATAAAAATCAAGGCCTCACTTGACCCCATGCTACAGGCAAGTAGTGTTCTCCTCTAATGGAAATTATTTCTTATTTCCTACCTTTGATCCTTGTGAGTTAACCAACCATATGAGGCCACAAACTCAGAGGTTACTTTAAATCATGTCTCGTGATTTTTGCTTCATAATAATTTCCACAGCTTTTGTTTTTCTATGCAATTTTCTTTAGCACCAGCTTTTACGAGTCTGGGTGAAAGTTGTACGCAGTTTTATGACATAGCCCTGCCAAAGAGAGCCAGATACTTATCAGGGAAAAGCTTGGCATGCTTCATCAAGGCTAACTGAGCTGTGCTGATTAACATGGGCCAAAACCAGGGATAATCCCTGGTTTAGTAAATACTGTAAATTTAGTAACATTTATAAAATGTTTGGTATCAGCAGGTCAGGCACACGTTTTAAATGAGAGAAATCAGAAACTTTTATAAAGGACCAAATGAAAATTAAGAGAGAGTTCCTGATCTGTCAAGTAAAGACATAATTATATTTTGCACTCGACTTTTAAGTATTTACACCACTCTCAAATGCTTTGTGCTGTTAATCTGAGCATTTCTGATGACTTTTTATTAATTTGAAATTATTGTTAACACCATTACTTCCTTAACTCTGAAAAAAAAGCTAAATTATAAAAGCAAGCTTTTGAAAATCAGAAATGCACCTTAGTGCATATTATAGTTTTGAGTCTGTTGTTTAAAAAAACCCTCTCAAATATAATCTCATTACTAAGTTTGAGAATGGAAACTTTTAAAAATATCTGTGAAAAAATATGTATTGACTTTGATGCTTATTAAACTTTTATTGTTGGATATTTGTTGTTTCCTTTCTTCTTTTTATTTTCTTATTGCAAAGACTTCTAAATATTCTGATTTTGTCTTTCAGTGTAAGTACTGACTGAGTGCCTTATTTCTTCTTATTTCTGTAGTAAAATAAATTAAGAAGTTATTTCCTTGTCTCTTTGCTTGTATTTTCTTATTCAAGTGACTAAAAATGTTTACAGAAGATGGATTTTAAATAAATAAACTAAAAATGTGAGGAAAAATTAAGTTTTGGATAGTAAAAAAGGAACAAAACTTTTGTTTTAAACACTCCAATTATTTCATCTCTCAAAGTCAGAAATTTCTAAACTTAATTGTGGAAGGATGTGAAAGATTTGCTTCCCTAAAAGGAAAAAAAAAAAAAAATTAAAAAAAAAATTAATTGTATTCCCATTACATAAACACCTAATATTCCTCTCTGAATACTCATTACAATAATTATAACTAACCATAGTGTTTAACTATTGCACACACATCACAAACAAGCAGAGGGCTTAGTCTGTGAGTCCTGGTTTCTGTAGTTCTGAAAAACGCTTCTGAGTCTACGTGAAAATCAGGTTCAAACTGAGTCTCCAGTCCAACACAATCTCCAACACACTCACAATCATTTATTCATATTTTTACAGTTAGTTATGTTTTTAGTCTTTTATTTTTTTTATTTTTTTTTTTTCTCCCTGGCAAAATCTTGGTCCTTTAAGCCATGTGCTTCACATCTATTCTTACACTGAGTGGAAATGATGAGAGGAAATTGTAGTTTACCTTCCAAATGCTTTTCTTTTTCTTTCTACCTGCCATTTTTCCAGGAATATTTGACTTCCTCTCATCACTATTTCTCAGGTCTCCTGTCATATTCTGTCAGCAATAAAAAGCATTCTGGGAAATCCCCCATGCAGCAATTGCATGGATGTCTAGATCTATGCATTGCGTGGTAGGTGTTGTACAAAATAGAATTTAAAGAAAAAAGATCTCTTTAATTTCAATACATCAGGACTTCATCCTGTTTCTCAGAGGTATTTGAATTTGCATTGCTATGTGTTTAATAAAGTTGTAGACCAATAGTACCCAAATAACAGGAAGGTAGACAGACTGAACAAATAAAAATTCTTTATTGAAATCCCAAATTTGGAAGCAGAATCTGTGCATACAGTTAACTGCATTAACTTCTTCAGTATTTGTCAAAGTCAGGTTTCACAGAAAGTGAAAACTGGTTAGTATCTTAACAAGTTTTTAATTTTTCAGCTGATTAAATGAAATCTTCTTCCCTGTTTTATGAATGCTTTTTCTTACTTTTTTCTTTTTTTCTCAAATCTGTGGAAAAAAAAATGATTATATTAATTGAAATTCCTCAACTAACATGAAACTAAGAAATCAAACAGTCTATTTTCACTTTATAGGAGAAAGGTAGGTAGAGGTAAGACACAGCAAAATTCTACTTTCTGCAGTTTACAAATAGACTTACAGATATCCCTGCTGGCCACTAGGTTTCATACAGTTCAGAACCGTTGAATAATTGAGGTTAAAAATTACCTCTGGAGGTTATCTTATCCAAGCTCGTTCTCCTCACTCCAAGCAGAGCTGACTTACTAGATTGACTTTCTTGTCTGGTAAACTGCTCAGAATATTTTGGGTAGGATTCAACTCACTTAAGTAGCTTGATTCATTTGCCCCTATATCAACATTTAGTGATAGTGGAGATGCCTTAGGTATCTAAAAAATCTACATGGGTTTTTGAGTTCAACACAGTAGTGATAGGAAACTATTGTTTCCTAGAGTGGCAGCCGGGGGCTAGGCAGAATATCTAGACATAAGGGGTATTTGACAACAATAAATGAGCAAATGAATCATTACCTTCCTGTCTAGAAGTTACACACCTATGACTTGGTAGGTTTTTCTAAAGAGTAGATAGATCCTATGTAAGTTTAGATCCCTAGCTGAAATGAAAACCCTCTATACTGCTCATGCCTAAGTTTAGACATCTTGATGTATCTGAAATGGAAACTGAATCCCACCCTTAACTTTGAGATGGCTAAAATAAACAGTATTGTATAGACGTTTGTTTCCTCTTTTGTTGCCAAACTACATAAAACAGTATGCACTGAGAAATAGAACCATATATTTATTGCATTTGTGGAATAGATATAGGCCAAGAGCAAAAGGTCAAATTTGAAAACATCTCAGTTTTGGTATGCATCTAAACTTCTGATTTTACCCCTTCATTAATGTCTGTCTTCTGAGGGCCTGCCTGCTACCACTTTTTCAATACCTATTAAGCCTACAGGGAAACCACAGAATGCAAGCAGTAATCATGATTAATGCAAAAATGATCAGAGCAGTTTTTCTCATCTTATGATGCCACAGCAATGTGATATCATTAATATTTTAAGTTCCTAGTTTTGACCTGAACTCTTACCACTGTTTTAGTGCTGAGGATAGACCTTCTAGTCAGAAATGTTTCATTTTTTCTTTGGTTATTTTATTCTTTTAAAGATATAAGATTTGAGAAGTCCTAGACTAGCAATATAACAAAACCCACAAAAACAAGTCTCTCCTTATATTTTTTTAATGTCTTATTTTTAGATTTTTTCCTGTTACTCATGAAGTTCCTGACTGGTCTTAGAACAGTCTACCCTTACAATGAGCAGTGCTTTGACCAGGTCACGGCTGGGGGGAAGGGGGGGCGGGACACATGTCTTCAGTCTGGGGATAGTTTTAGTTGTCTCTGTTGCTGGCAACACAGCAAAAACACCCAACTTGGCAGTATTCAGGAAGATTGTCAATCTTTCATTGTCAGTAGAAAAGAAGACTGGCTCAGCATAAAAAAGACATTTAAAATAAGGAAATGGATGGCATTGTCAGATTTAAAGAAAGCTTTACCAAAGTCCTTTAATTTTATTTTTTTTTTTAGCTCCTGAGTCAGACACTTGGGAAAAATCTTTATTCTTGCACCCCTATAAAATTCAAATCTTTGTTAACCTAGTTTATTTAGTCTTCACAAAGTATGAAGCTGCTTTCCCAATTTTCCTATTTAAATGCAACACTGTATGAAAATCCAGGCTTGTTCCTCACCCCTAACCACCTTGAATATCAGGAGAGACGTTTAGCTTTAACACTTGGTCACTGGCCATCTGAGGAAATTGCCTGAGAGGCTACTTTGTAGTGCTGACATACATTTAAACTAAGTAATCTCAAGCATGATCTCGAATGGGTATCAATGCGAAAGACTTTCAGACTGCAAATATGATAAGAATGACCCACAGAAGAATGCATAGTCATTTATTGCTCCTAATCCCTGTAAATGCTGAAATGGTCATTGAAAAGTCTTTTGAACGACCTTAAATTTTAAAATGGATCATACCTTAGGAGAAAAACACTTAAAGGCTAGGAAAGAGCTAAAGCTGGGTGATCTGATTCTTTAAGTAGACGTTTTATGACAGGGTTATATTTCCTCTGGGTGCAGGAAGTTTTGTATACAAAGAAGTAGAAAGCAATAAGTCAGTCTTAGGAGAATAAACTGTTGTAGGAATATAATAAACTCTACATACCCAGCTGGTGTCAGAGAGCCTGCTAGCACCTTTTTCTTCCTGTTGGAGCAAGTAACATCTGTTTCTTAAGTGAAAGAGTGTGAAGAGAATGAGCACACATAGCTATGCACAGAGACATGCAGGTGAAGGAAGTGATTTATTATATTTCAGATATTGTTTCTTCTGCAAAAGCAAAAGCAGGGTCTAAACATGCTTCTGTAAAATTATTTGTGTTTGACTTTTTTTTTTTTAAACTAAGATGGAGGAAAACCTACAGTAAATTTATTAAGGTATAATACAAAAATACAAAGTACAGAAAAATCTAATCTGCATAGTGAATAAAGACAGAGATCATGAAATATATATATATATATATATATATATATATATATATATAAAGAAAGGAGCTCCTGTTCTTAATACAAGACCATCTTGACTTCAAGAATTATTTTTGCCAAAAAATGTCTACCTGTTCTAAAGTGTTTGCTGTTGGATTATTTAGGTATATAGATGTTGAGGACTTGGGGTGTGTTCAGTGGGAAAAATTGTTCAGTGGGAAATCTAGCAGAAACAAAACAGATGTGGTGAAATTTTCTATTAACTCCTATGTCCAAAACAGTACTTCTCAAATTCTGCACTAAGATGCCTCTCTCATCTCATGAAAAGTAATTGCTGTTCAAGAGCATGAACTGAAGTTATAGAAATTATCATTAATAAAATGAGTTTAAGTCAGCAAGGCTGTACCACAATAAAGATACAATTTAATATGAATAAAACCACTTAAATCCAGGCCTCTCATTTTCCCTGAGCCAAAAAGAAGTAAATTGTTTACTAAACAGAGGATCAATCTCATAAATTTCAAGACAAAGAGTAACAAAGTAAAACATTAAAATTCTTCTGTGAAAATTATTTAAAATTAAATGATCAAGTAATAGAATTAAGTAGAAGAATCAAGTACGAGAATCAGGAAGAATGGAATTTGAATAAATAAAGATAGATAATAGCATAGATTTTAAAGAAGTCACACTCAACAAATCTGATTTTTTTTAAGAAGTAAAAATAAAAACTGCTAAAGGTAATGTGGCAGGTACAATGAGCATTTGAACTTGAAGAAGGCTTACACCGGTACTGACTGGTGTAAGTGGTTTAGATAATATGATATTGATAGACAAATCCTCAGCTGGTTGAAAAAATTGGTTAGAAACTGGATGCATGTGATAAATGGTCCTAGATTAAGTTTCAAGATGCTGACAGATGAAGTGTTAAAAGACTGCTAGCATTAAATCTACACATGCTTATAAAATAAATCACTGACCTGATGTGAAACAAGTGTTCGAATAAACATACGACATGCCAATCAAAAAAACCTGAACAGGTAAATCAAGTTGTATTAATTCTTCAATGGGAGAGACTCCAAGACAATTTATGTATTTCACAAAGAAAAGCATGGACACCCAACCAGGGGTATCTGGTGCTCTAGCTCAGAGCTAACTCTTTCAACCTGCAAAATACTTAGATATAACATCTCTACTCTAAATCAGTCATTGGAGCGACCAGCTCCAGGCCCTGGTCTAGGACACCAATCTGTCATGGCAGTGATTGTTTCAGTTCCACCTTTAGACTGGAGCACTGAACACACCCCAGAGGAAAATTTCATTGAAACGTTACTGCAAGAATGTTTTTGATGAATCAATGTTTTCTGAGGACAAATGTTTTGCTAAAAAATTCAAAGCCGTTTAATTACTAGGTCCTACTAGTCTACCTAATGAAAACAGCAGGACTACATACATGCTTAAAGCTGAACATGTATCTAATTATCAATTGAATCTTCAATATTAAATTAATATCATCTAGTTCACACATTAAAATAACATTTTAGAGCAGTGTAATTTTGACCAAGTCCAGAAGTAGAAAGTCAAGAAAAAAACCAGAAACCATAGATCACTCACTTCAATTCTTGTTTTCAGATTTAGGAAAACTCAAGAGCTTCTCCAAAACTCCTTTCTGTCACTTGAACTCAGCTGAAGTTTTCATCAGAAATTTCTCACAATCTTGTTTAGCCAAAGTACAAAATCAGTACTTCATAGTAATCTCTTTGATCTTGAAAATGGCCAGCTGTATTATTTCTTGATATTTTGTTCATTCTTTAATTCATTAATCTATTCTTCATTCGTCTTTTACTATTCTGGTTATGTCTTCAACATGTCTTTTCGATTTTTTTCACAACAGTTTCAAAGAATTTGTCACTATCTTTGGGTAAACTCACCCACAGACACAAATTAAACAGCTGACTTTACCAGAACAACTCACTAATCTACCTCTTCTCTCCAGTTTTGTTTAGACTGAAAGAGTGATATAATTTTCTAATGCAATTTTCTCAAGTGTGTAAAAAAGGACTCTTATTTCCTACCACCTTCTTCCTCAATAACAACAGGCAGCCTTATTATGTCTGTTGTTCCAGCCCATAATCTCATCAGCATATTCATCATGGGCCTTTCTGTAGGTTATATACTCAGCATATGTCTGTCCTCAGAAATGCTGCTGTCATGAAAGGCTCTCACCATCACCAGTGCAACAGACATTTCTTTGTCTCTATAAAATATGCTCCACCTACTCTAACCCAGTAAAAAAAAAAAAAAAAGAAAAGAAAAGAAAAGAAAAGAAAAGAAAAGAAAAGAAAAGAAAAGAAAAGAAAAGAAAAGAAAAGAAAAGAAAAGAAAAGAAAAGAAAAGAAAAGAAAAGAAAAGAAAAGAAAAGAAAAGAAAAGAAAAGAAAAGAAAAGAAAAGAAAAGAAAAGAAAAGAAAAGAAAAAAAGCCATGACTGGTAAAACACAAGTTTTGTATTGATCTAATAATACAGGGTCTCAACACTTGCCTGTGTTTGCCCCGCTATAAATGTTTAGTTTGTTTTATCTGTAATGACTATTACCCAGCGGTTAAGTGACTACTGCTTAGCCTGTTTTATTATAGTTCTGAAAATACAGTGCATGGTAAAGGGCTTACAGAGCTAGGTAACCACTTAAAAAATGGCAAACCCTTTTTGTTGATGGAAGAGGGTTGGCTGTTGCGCAACTTTTACATTTCAGTTGGGATCAGCAGAAGGAAGTAGTCTATGTAAAGAAGACATAAAAATAGTGTCAAACAGACTGGATATTCCAGTGTTGATAATAATGTAACTGTACTACTAATGTCTATTGTATTTTCTGTTAGTGTGGTAAAATTTTAATTGGACTATGTGCATGGTGAGTTCCCTTTCAACGATAACAAGACTTTCAGTGTAACATAATACCCATCTGGAAAGCTTCTGTTAAAATCAATGTCCTTACTTCCCCTAAATTATAGCTTGAACAACATCACCGCTCTGCACATCCGTTGACTCATTCTTAAGTCTCTTGGTTATCAAGAGTGATGATCTTTTATTGTCTTTGGTACTCAAACACTTTCTGTCTTCAACTTATACTATGTGATTCAGTAACAAAGAAAATTTTTATTCTGCATATAATTCCAAAGTTTTTCACCTTCTCCATAGCTGTAGGAAAAATGTGCTCATCCCTCTCCATATTTGCTCTTCAGACATAGCAAGAATATTGTGTAACAATAGAGAAATCTTCTTCATTCCTCTTTAAAACACTTCCTTTTTTTTTTTTTTTTTTTTTCTCTCTCTGAAGCACGCTAAAATTTTCAGTGCTACATGACTGGTTTATAAACACCAATGTCTGTCTGAATATTATGTCTTGTTCCTCAGTCTGTATCAACAGGTTAACTTACATCTATATTGTAAGTTGCCTTAAAGAGGACCATTTATTGTTGTGTTTGTTCAAGACCTCCAGAGTCCTGGTTAGTACTCTTTATTTTCATCCCCTATACCTATGTCTCTCCCACTAAGTAAAAGAGGGAACAAGGGCTGACTCACTAACTGGGTTACATACACACAGTTTAAAGCCTGTCTCTACTAGATCAGAGCAGGCGGAGAGTTTTACTAGTTCAAAATAGAGTAAATTCTTTAAGTAAGGTCAGGAATGAGATTATTTTCTGTCTCTCTTCTTAAAAATACAGATGCACTGTCTAATTTTTAGTGTTAATGATTATAGTACCATGGAAGGTGGCTTTATAGGGACCATTCACTTTCCCTTTCAAGAAATACTGTCCTGTTTCTTCTTTGACCTTTACAGAATGGAAGTTTAGAAATAGCCAGTGAAATACCTACTACTATCTACCTCCCAGATTCACCTCAACATTTCCATACTTTTTGCTTCCCATGATTATTTGGTTTGTGAGTTTAAAAATGTAGGTAACAAATTGAGTTATTTCAGCTTGTCTGCAGCAAACTTACATCTATTAGCACAGGAGTATATATATTATCAGTTTTTAAAACAGTGTTCAATGGGATGGTGTCTTCATAGGGGAAGGAATAATTTTTATATAGTTTCAGTGAAGATGATCATAATTAAAAATATTCTGTGAAACACACAGATGAACAAATATTAATCATACAGTTAAAGCCCTAAACAGTTAAGTGTTCATTCAGAGAAACCCAACTTGGCATTTAGAAGATTTTGGCTTTGAGTGTCATTTACCCTTCTAGAGGCCATTATAGGTTTAGTTTGGTTTTAAATGTCTTCCCAGAAAGCATTTAAGAATGAGCAAGAAGTAAGACTGGGGCACTGAATAAAGAAATTGTTCAGATATTACTCTCTCAATTACAATTCAAGAAGTACAGCAATTTAATGAATATAAAGAAAATAACCACAGAACCCAACAGTGATACCTTCCTGCAAACATTCCGGTAAATTCTCTGAACCATTAAGATTAAAAGGCTATTCAAGTGAAAAATGTGAAATATGTATATTACAAAAAATGGATCAAGGCAAAAATGCTGTTCTGAGTCCATCCTTAATCCCACTTATTTTGCAAAATACAGTGCAATAAAACAAGAAGGGCATGTTCTGAATTATTTCTTCAGCAGGCTACAGACCTCTATAAAACAATACTTCTGGAAAACTTCACTCTTCCAAGGTATTTTAATCGTATTGGAACTGTTTGTTTCACTTGAAGTTGAAAATAACTTCTGAAAAACTCTACATGTGGTATTGCATAGCATTCCTGAACTCCTTCAAGGGGGTGGTGGAAACATTTCAACAAAAGGGATTAGACAGGAGTCATATAGAGCCACACAGGGTCTTCCTTGCTATTAGGCTGACCTGCAATACAGATGATTGCAAATATTCAGCAGGCTGGGAATCAAGTCCAGAATAACAACAGGAAGAAATAAACCCAAATGCAGGATGCCTACCCCCTCTGAAAGCAATAATCACCTCATTATTTTGATATCTTACATTTCCTCTTGGAAAGTTCTGTGGAAGTGCAAGTTTTGGGGAAAAATGTATTGGGTTCATATTTACCTGCGTATCTAGTGTTGTTAATGGATAGGGCAGAAGTTGGGGGGTGGGTGGGGTGGTGGTGTATCTGAATTTGTTCTCATAGCTTGTCCTCTTAGACTATGTGATGACCTTACAAATAAGGAGCAAATTTTACCCTCAAAACAGTATGCAGAATTATTCAAAATCATCATATATCTGATGTAAACATGCCTAGCTGAAATATATCAATACTGACCTTGACTCACTGATATCATCTGGACATCTGTGTGATTATCCAAGCACAGATTTCTGATCTAATACAGTATATAAAGATTTATGACCACAGAAGACTACACTACTGTTTCAAAACTAGCTGAAAGAAAAATTAAGGAATAAAGTTTTATTTTGTCATAGTTAGGTTGACTTGAGCAAAGAAAAAAGTAGGTACTTAGAAGTGCATATCAGAGTTTTCTAGTCAGCACCCTCTGACAGCGAGATTTTCAGTCTAATGGTCAGCTCAGGTCTCTTCACCACTAGCAACTCCTTCCACTGCACAGAGGCCAGAATTGAGCCAAAACTCTGGTTTTGTCTCAGTTAAAGCATCACCATCAAATATTTACAGTGAGGAACACTGCACAAAAATGAAAAGGGTGTGTGAGACAGGTCATGTAGCTAAAGTGATGCTCAATGCCTTGTGGAAGGAGAACAGCTCTCTCTTCGTTTTATATTCAGGGAGAGCAAGAGCAGTAACTGAGGGCATTGAGTGATATGCAAGAATATTTATCTCCTTCCTCCTACTTCACATGCTATCTCCCAGGCCAACTATGAGCAAACATGAGTTTTTCAGCTGTGATTATGCGTGTGTCCTGTGCACCATAAAAGGTCAGAGGAAGCACGTAAAGCTCAGAACATGCAACCAGTGTACCTCTCCACTCCAAATGTATCAAAAGCAGCTTTAATACTGTGTTTATGTTGTCCATCACAGGTTCAGAATGTTTTCTTCCTACAGAGATCAGGAATAAGCTACAATCCCTCTCTGGTTATATGCACTCCAGATCTTAATCATCTATTTATACAGACATTTCCTCTTTACAAATAAATGTAGAGTGAAACAGAATAATATTCATTTAAAAACCAAATGTTTATGTTTTGGAAAAAGCCTGTTTACCAGAAATTCTTCAAAGAGAATGATGTTCTCCAGCTGCAGGGGAAGGTTTCTATTAAAATGCTTTTATATTCATTGCATTCACTACTATAGCAGAGTGACCCTCTGTTGGGTAATGAGTGAGTTAGGGTTTCAGGTTACATCAAATCCTTCCTTCTATCTGTAACAGGAAGGCTGTGGTGGTGTAAATTAGCTGGTTAGATGATGAAAGGGCATGATAACACCACAAGGAATGCAAAACCTGTTCATCTCTATATACAACATAATGATGGATGTTTTCTTTAGAAAAAGCTTTCTTTACAAAAAAACTTTTATGTGATGCATAAGAGTACAGCAGCATGCAAGATAAGAAATGCACTTCCTCACTCCTTTGCACTGATTTCCCTGACAGTAGCCTAGAAACATGTTCAGAGCACAGCCTAGCTGGCAGTAACACCCTAGCCTAATCATTCATACTGTATGATTTTCACATGGTTGCTTTCTAAAGAATCTGCCTTGCCAAATAGTTGAATCATTTCCTACTACCATCACCCTGAAGGAGGCTAATATACAAAAGCTTCACTGTTGCTCAACAAAATTGGAGAAAGAGACTAAGACCAAGCCACATACTCTCTAGAATATTCTTGCTGTCTCTCCTGCATGGGCTCTCCAACTCTACCTCCCCAGTTCTCTCAATTTTCTTAAACCTACCTCAGAGAGGTAATGTCTCCCTTTGCCACCCATCATTTAACACCCTAATCTCTTCTGAGCACCCCAGACATGGATAGTTTCTTCCTGGCTAAATGGTCTCCAATGGTCCTCTCATATAATACCTCCTTACCTGAGCACTAATACAGTCTGTTACCAAGTGTACTAGACTCACATATATGACCTATCATGACACCAAAAGCTGGAATTCATTTGATTATTTTAATTATTTCTTGCTGATAAAATATTTAACAGGAGGTTACTTATAGATAATATTTGGCATATTTCCTGGAAACACTATGGGTCTGTTCTTAAAGCATGTAAATTATTAATGATACTTTATAAAGTGTTGATTAGTGAGCTCTTCATACCACTTCTAATACATTCATAGGAAGTCAGCTTTTTCACTTCAAGCCAAGATTAGCAATATGCAGAAAACAATAAATAATAAATACAGGTCTTCTTCCTCTGGCACAGAAACAGCAGCAAAGACAAGCACTTTTTCACATCAAAGGACGAGGAACTTAGCTACTTTTCTTCTTAGTGGAACCACACTGAGATATGCACTGAGTAGTGATAAATTGATTTTTTTGAGCTATAGTATGAGTAGATGGAAAAAATCGCAAGTAGTCAGAGAAGTAGAAATGAAAATAACTTTGTGAAATGCTGCTGTTTACTTGTTTACTATGAATAAGTAAAATACCAAACTACAAATTATATGAGCTATTTGTGACTCTACCAGAAACTCACTTTTGTTACTGTTGGATAAGCAGTACCTTAATCCTACTGAAATCAGTAAGAATACTACTTATGAAACCATTATGAAACAATTCATAATGAGTACTTCTGGCTGTAAAATATTATGTTAACATAAAGATTATAAAACTAATTCCTCAAGCAATAAACTAAGGTCTGATTTTTTCTATTTACACTTTAGCTATTTCATCTCAAGATCATTTAGATTCATGCATCTCCTTCATATTACAAGAAGTAATTAATTGTCTAAAGCCCAGCATTCTCCAGACTAACCTTGGGCCCATTCTATTGCAAACTGTGAAGTGTTCTTTTTTATATATCCCTTCTACTCTTCTATCTATAATAAAATTGTAGTAGTTTGTCTTTCGAGTCAGGGAAGAACAATGTACTTGTCAGAATTTTTCACTCTCCCTTTACAACATTTCTAATTAAATGCATTTTGATAAAAAATACTTATGTCAATGATTATGATTTTATTAAAAATGTTTGAGTTGCCCCAGAAAATATGCAGTGGTTATGTATTTAGTTCATCCCAGAACTGACAATCCAGACCTAATTTAGATGTCAGAATCTGAGCTGAAAGTGAATCCTTTTTTCTTTCCCCAACCTCCTGGAAAAAACAATTATTTAGGGCTCCTGAAGGATGCAGGCAGATGTTGTGAAAGGTGAGGACTCACCAAATGCTCTTCTTACAGGAGCATGGGACAGGGGAGGAATCAGAAATGTCTACTTCCTGAGCACAGTTTTGGCCATTCCTTCCCCTCTCCTGATTTTCCCTGATTAGAGGCATCATCTCTTTTTCAAGGCCAGATCTGTTAGAAAAGTCAGTCAGAAACCTCAAAAATCTAGCAGTTGGGATGAACAAGCTAAAGGCACTGTTTCTCTCCAACTCTACTTGTCATAGGGAGTTCTCTCTACTACCAGCTGGACTTTCCCTCTGTAGATGGACCCTCTTCTTCCAAAAGGTGACTAGCTCCAAATTCTCCTCCTAAACTCAACTGTGAGTAGAGCCATAGCACAGAGTCGAGGTCAGGGCAAGGTGGGCACAACAGCAGGGGATAGGCTTCAGACTCCATCTTTTCTAAGCAGACAGTTTAGACAATTCCTGAAAGGGGAAGAAACTGTCACATGGATTACTACTGACTGGCTAGTTGCTGCTCAGGGCATAGCAAGAAGACAAAAAAAGCTGCTAAGGTGTAAGCAGCTGTAGCACAAGTGGGTTTATTTTCTTTGCTTGATTTGTTTATTTTTCTACAGTCCCCTCTGTCTTGACCCCCTCACTACATAGCTGCATGGTCTGTCTTTATGGCAGTTCTGGTCATATGCAGAGACATGTTTTAAGTGACCACCTAAGAGACCAGCAAATCTAATACATATTTAAGAACTGTGGTTTATATAAAGACAAAAATAAATTCCAAATTACCTTGGAAACCATGTCATACTACTTTAATTGCCTAATTACAAACAAATTCACGATTTCAGTGATATAACTGAACTGTGTGACTGTATAACAAAAACTGGAAAAGATTTTTGAAAAGGCACTGCTAAAATGATTTTTCTAGAAAATGTTTTCTAATAACTAAACTTTTGTCTATGGTGTAGCAAGACAGATACCCTCAAAACAGAGACACTCAGAGTTGTGGGTTATTTTAGCAGTTTTCAATTCACACAAATTATGACTATTTTAGCAGTTTTCAATTCACACAAATGATGACTATACTTGATAAATCTTTTTGACTAAGCATATCAACTGCTTGACACTTAAGTCTAACAAAGGTAAGAATACTTCTGAGGTTTTCATTCTATATTTAAAATATTCTATCTTAGATCCATGCTATGAATGATATTCACCAGTGATAGTAGTGCAGGCATGGTTCCTTTTAAGTAAGTGTGGCTATATTGTGTGTCCTGTCTGAAAAATATGAAACTTGCCTATCTTTAATCCTTGGATCTGAAAGGTTAATAATTCAACAATACAAACCATAAAGAAAAGAGCGTGCAGAATATTGTGTTATTATTTTATGTTAAGGGATAAATACTGAGCATAAATGTTACATGCTGAGAATTAATACTAACCAGTTTATTATTCCCTTTTGAAGAAATAGTCATTCTTTCAAAAAGCATTTGTGGTGTAGACAAAAATTATCACACTCCTAAAATATAAATGCTTCTAGTAACTTACTCAAAGAAAGGAAAATATTCTCTGAATAGTCTATGTTCATTAAGCCTAAACTTTTACTAGTCATCGGAGTGCTTCCTACATGAATTGTTATTTTTTACTGTGCACCTGAAGACCTGCATTTTTGGTGATTTACTCTGATCTGTGTCTTTTTTATTCTTCTAATTCACAGAGCCAGTACTTGTCAGAGAATGTCCCTCAAATCCCCATTACTATGTCCCTTTCATTCCCCTTTTACATATTGCAAACTGACATTCCAAGTGGTCTCCTTCCTGATCTCTATTTCATGGGAGGAGCAGAGATTGCAATCAAATAAATGGAAATCACTTCAGCTGCCTGACTAGACTATGAGGCTATCAGCTCTAAAAGATTACTTGTGTTTGGCTTGTGCTCCCAGCAATGGGTAAAATGCACTTTTAAGGTCTTGTACTAACAGTTCTTGTAATGAGCAGTGATTGGAGCTGTGCCTAACAACATCAAGAAAATTCTTTGTGATTACATCTCCAAATTTAAATGTAAGGACACAGAACAATCAGTAAATCTCTGGTGCCCCCTGTTCCTGGATAATCTGTGTTTAAAAAAAAAAAAAAAGGAGAAAAAAAAATCAGATGTCTCTTTGTTCACTACTTTTTTTTTTTTTTTAATGTACTATCTTCTAGAGTTCTCTTAACCCATATCCATCTTCTTAGACTAAAGCATGAATTAGGAGGTCTAGTTGCTTTTAGACAAGTTTTCTAAAATGGAGATCAATTACTCCCTTTGCATACTACACATTTACTCTAAGTGCTTCACAGCCTAGACCCCAGAGAAGGCCAGCTCAGTTACTGTGGAGACCTAAATGCATGCAGGAGAGGGATTAGGTGCTGATTGATACAGACAGTCAATTAGTACTTCAAAGGGAAGCTGACTCCTTGTTTTATACACACAGAACATGGGATAAAAGATAGTAGTTTGATGTCTTGTAATCTCTGTTGCTTCAGTGTTGACCACGACAGCATGGTATTGGAAGATTTCTCGGAAGTTAAAAGAGCCCTGCATTGGTTCCTAATGGATTGGAAGCACTAAGAGAAACAATGACATTGTGTGATCTGTACACACTAGCTTTCCTAAAGTATTTCAGGCTGCAGTGACTCTCTGGGACTCTGTTCAAGTCAAAGTATTCTTAATCTCTGCGAAGTGCTGATCAAACCTTGAAATGTCAGGTCAAATTATTTCCACAAAACCAGTTCTATTTATGATTAATTAAAATTTCTTCTTGATTGCATACCGTTCGTTTTAATGTATAATCCCTTCACTGTGTAGTGATTGGGAGTATGGGCCCAATCCCTAAAATAAAAACCAAATTATTTCAGTTCATGTTATGCCTGTGATGAGATGTATTAAATTCATCCATTTGATAAAGGAAATAAAAAGCAGAAGTCTAAGCTGATAACAAGTAAACCAATATACTGTAAAGGAAGAGTTTTATTCATGGTGACTATATAACTATAATTTCATTATGTACATTAGTCTAAAACTTTTGCTCTTAAAAGGACTCACTGTATGCCAGCTTTGCAATACACGGATGTTTGTAAGATATGTTTTCAAATTCTGGTCTCCATTCTTCTACTTTGAGAAGCAGATTAGTATGTAACTGCAAATAACAACATAGAAAAAATAATTTGTCTTTTATATACAGTACATTTGGGTTTGTTCAAATAAGGAATATACACAATGAATGAATGATTTAAGGATATCACAGCTAAAAATACAATAAATTATTCATAATTTATTCATAAATTAGTTTTATTACTCCAAATTTGTTTGTTTCTTTCTTCTACTTCTTCCCCTTCTCCTCCTTTTGATAAAAATCTTGAAGTCCCCTCTTTACCCGTGTTAATTATCTGTTAGACCCATTTGTTCTGTCTCTCCTCTGAGATCAATATGAGGGAGTTCCTGTCCAGATGAGACTAAGAATGAAAAAGAGAGAACACAATCTAGGATAGATCTTTAGAGCTGTCCAAATTTAGAAGTTCAACAGAAGCATCTAGCATCTATAGGAAAGACAGGCAGGGGATATGAGGAGAGGGTATCACCCTCTATGTCAATCACAAGCTGAAGTGCATGGAGCTCTACCTGGGGATGGATGAGGAACAGGCCAAGAGTTTAGGGGTCAGGATTAAAGGGAAGGCAGGGCCAGGAGACATTATAGTGGGGGTCTGCTACAAGTCACCCAACCAGGAAGACTGAGTGGATGAGGCCCTCTGTAGACAGGAGCAACATCACATTAGAAAGCCCTGGTCCTCATGGGGGACTTCAACCACCCCAATATCTGTTGGAGGGACAACACAGCAGGGCATAAGCAATCCAGGAGGTTCCCTGAATGCATTGACAATAACTTCCTTCTCCAAGTGACAGAAAAGTCAGCAAGGGGAGTTGCTATGCTGATCCTTGTTCTCACCAACAAGGAGGGGCTGGTGGGGAATGTGAAACTCAAAGGCAACCTTGCCTGAAGTGACCATGAAATGGTGGAGTTCAAGATCCTTGGGGCAGTGAGGAGGGTGCACAGCAAGCTCACTACCCAGGACTTCAGGACAGCAGACTTTGACCTCTTCAGGGATCTGATGGTAGTGTAGCATGGGATAAAGCCCTGGAGGGAAGAGGAACCCAACAAAGGTGGTTAATATTCAAGGACGACCTCCTCCAAGCTCAGAGGTGATGCATCCTGACAAAGATGAAACCAGGTAAAAAAGCCAGAAGGCCTGCATGGATGAACAGCATGCTCCTGAACAAACTTCAGCACAAAAAGGAAGTGTGAAGAGGGTGGAAGCAAGGACAGATAGCCTGGGAGGAATACACAGAAATTGCCCAAGTAGCCAGGGATCAGGTTAGGAAGGCCAAACCCCTGACAGAATTAATTCTGGCCAGGGACCTCGAGGACAACAAGAAAAGTTTCTATATGTACACTGGTGATAAAAGGAAGACTAGGGAAAATGTGGACCTCTTCAGAAGGAAACAGAAGACCTGATTACCTGGGATGTGGAGAAGGCTGAGGTACTCACTGACTTTTTTGCCTCAGTCTTCACCCATAAGTGCTCCAGCCACACCACCCATTTAAAAAGGGAAATAAAGGAAGACTGGGGAACTATAGGCCAACCAGTCTCACCTCTGTGCCACAGAAAGATCATGGAGCAGATCCTCCTAGAAAATATACTACATCAGATGAAAAATAAGAGGGTGATTAGTGACAGCCAACATAGCTTCACTAAGGTCAAATCATGCCTGACAAATTTGGTGACCTTTTATGACAGAGTTACAGAATTGGTGGAGCAGCTGATGTCATCTACCTGGATTTGTGCAAAGCATTTGACGCTGTCTTGCATGACATCCTTGTCTTTAAATTGGAGAGACATGGATTTGACAGATAGATCACTCAGTAGATAAGGAGTTGTCTGGATCATCACACTAAAAATTGTTGCAGTCAGCGGCTCGATGTCTAAGTGGAGAGCAGTGATGACTGGCATTCCTCAGAGGTCAGTACTGGGGCCAGTGCTGTTGAACATCTTTGTTGGCAACATGGTCAGTGAGATTGAGAGCACCCCCAGCAACTTTGTTGATGACACCAAGCTGTGTGGTGGAATCATCACACTGGAGGGAAGGGATGTGCCATCCAGAGGGACTTTGACAGGCTTGAGAGCTGGGCCCATGCAAACCTCATGAAGTTGAAGAAGGCCAAGTGCCAGGTCCTGCGCATGGATTGGGGCAATCCCAAGCACAAATACAGGCAGGGCAGAGAATGGATTGAGAGCAGCCCTGAAGAGAAGGACCTGAGGGTACTGGTGGATGGAAAACTGACTGTGAGTCAGCAATGTGAGCTCACAGCCCAGAAAGCCAACTGTACCCCCGGCTGCATCAAGAGAAGTGTGGCCAGCAGGTCAACGGAGGTGATTCTGCCCCTCTACTCTGCTCTTGTTAGGCCCCACCTGCCGTACTCTGTCCAGCTCTGGGGCCCCCAACATAAGAAGGACATAGACCTGCTCAAGCAGGTCCAGAAGAGGTCATGAAGATGATCAGAGGACTGGAGCACCTCCCTTATGGCTGAGAGAGTTGGGTTGTTCAACCTAGAGAAGGCTCTGGGGAGACCTTATAGTGGCCTTCCAATACTTGAAGGGGACCTACAGGAAAGATGGGGAGAGACTCTGTCAGGAACTCTAGTGATAGGGCAAGGCGTAATGTTTTTAAACTCAAAGAGTATAGATTTAGATTAAAGAAAGAAATTCTTTTCTGTGAGGGCGATGAAACACTGGAAGGAGTTGCCCAGAGAAGTTAAGTGTTCAAGGCCAGGTTGGACGGGGCTTTGAGCAACCTAATCTAGTGGAAGGTGTCCTTGCTCATGGCAGGGGGGTTAGAACTAGATGATCTTTAAGGTCCCTTCCAATCCAAACCATTCTATGATTCTATGATTCTGAGTAAGCACTAGATTCATCTTACCTAACTTTCGACATTTAAAATTTTGATACCTACATATGAGCCAGTTATCCTGTATGAAAAATTTTACAGACAGTAGAAGAAATAAGCACTTTTAGAGTATGATTAAGTTGATCTGGTTTAGATATCTGCATCAGAATAAAAGGAATTGGTCTCTGAATTGCTGACGACATCTCCAATAGATCAGATGCATTTTATCAGAATCTGATTATCAGTAAATTCATATACAGCAAATGAAGTTCAGAAGTCAATTAAGTAAATTAGACTCCAAAGTGTAATTTAACCTATATATTTTTTGAACTGCCTTTAGCACAGAGTAGTGTCTCTCTGGTTTGCTTGTCAGAGAAACCCACAATAAGCTTTTTCATTTGCATTTGTTTCCTATTTTGTGTACTGAACACGAGATTTTTTAGTAACTGCAGATAGAACAATAATTATGTGTAAGAACTGACTGCAGATTGCTCACAGGATGTTTTAAAAGCATGATTAAACAAATAACTCTATGAAAAGAATGCATTCAGATTAATTATTAATCAGGTATCCATTACTCTAGAACACTGAGAGAAAATTGCATTTCTCATCAAGTTTGCAAGCTAGATCTTAAATTATCATAGCTTTGACACTGTTTAGCTTTGAATATGTTAAGCATTGTTGATACTCATCTGTTGTGTGTGTTCCTATCAACTCTTCTAGCTCACTTATACAGGTTTTCATTCTTTGAAACTGTGTGAAAAGTTTCTTCCTTTTTAGTTCATAGTTCACTGACATGACATCTTAGCAGTTTCCATGTCTTCATATGCATATTTTCTAGCCTAGCCCAGGGGAAACTATTCCTCAGTGTAACAGCCAGAGTGATGCTACAGTGCAGATAATGTTGTAAGAGCTATACCCTAGAACGCCAAGAAGTGGAATAGTTTTTGATGTTTTCTGGTTTTCAGTTGCAACATCACATTGTGTGTGCATTATGTTACTGGGTTTTGTTTCTGTCAGTATGTAACAGTATAACTTGGAATTTTAATTGCTCTCACATCCTACCATTACCTATATCTAGTGCCAGTGTTGTGATAGCACTGTGATAACATGTTCTAAAGGGCAGAAACAAATAAGCACCTTTTCACTGATGAAAAGCTAAAATGTACATCAACGCTCCTCTTGTGATGCTGAGATCAACTGACCTAGAAGATAGGACTCACTATACAACATAGAAACAATTCTTGAGGCACATAGTGCAACCAGTTCTTAGAATGACTATGGAAGCTAAAAAACTATTTAGCTTTCAGTATATTCACCTCCATCTGTAACAAATGTGATTTTGTTTCCTCTTTCATCCTCATTTATTTATTACAGATTCAGATCTGCTGAAAGAATAGAACGATAAGGTGTGCCCCAAAGTTTTAAATGAGCATTTTTGTCTGTGTCTTTAAAAGGAAACAACATCTTGAAATAATTCAAAAAGCAATCCCTGAGATATTAACTGAAACAAATATCTTGGAAAAAAATGTTAGAAAGCCATACTTCAGTTAAATTGTGTCTTGGTTCAAGGACATAATAGGAAAATAAAATGAAACAAACATATCTGACACGTGAACAAGCATGAACATTTTTTGTGGCAACTGCTAGATTAAGAAATAGTCCTATAAAGCTCAAAAAAGCAAAATACTGAAGAACTGCATAGAATTGTGAGACTGTTCAACCTTTCTCACTTAATCCATGTTACACACTAAGTCCGCTAAGATTTCTGCCTGAATTTCCCATGTTGCTCTGATAAACCCATCTGTTTCCCATAGCTGTTATAGTAGCTGCACCACAGATAAGCAGTATACCAATATCACAGCAGTACCACTAGGCCTACACTATAGTGGAGAATACTACACAAACATGCTATAGTGCCATTGCAGTACCGGTCTCATCTTTTATCCTGCATTGATGTATGCAGGCCAAACAGTCCCTCTTTTCTGCTTCCAACCCCTGCAAGCAATGTCTACACTGCTAAAATACCACAGCCCAGGGAAGAAGATGCCTAACTCCTCATACTGCCACACCATCCCTCTCTCCTATCCCTGCCTTGGGCTGTTCACTTCTAAAAGACAATATGGACAAGACTACATAGAAATGATTAGGCCCACTTAGCAAACTGGTCTTCTTAAATGTGTCTGCATATATCCACTTATGTCTATTTTGTTTCATTTCTGGTTCTGGCCCTCTTTTCAGGGCACACTAAAACACAGGTTCCATCAAATCCTCTTGCACTTCTTTTCCATGACACAGAGAGATAAAAGTTCCCAAATCTCAACTCAGAATGAAATAGAGTCCTGGCTAGTGTGCACAACCAGTCCTACTAAGCTGGAAATCCTACCTGATCTAGTAATTAAACTGATTTAAGAGGATTGTAGCACCAGTCATTTTTTCCTGAATCTGAAGAAGTTTCAGGTAGGAGTTTTCAGCTGAGAAATAAATGATGCTGAGATGTTCAGCAGGATGATTTTAGTACAATGCCTAAGACAACTACTTCTACCTACAGGCTTTGTTGAATGCTGTTCTCCTGAGAGGATTTCACTCATATAATATTTTGAGAGAATTCACTTGAAAGTCCATTCTGCCTGTATAATATATTTCTTGGTTCAGTCAGTTGTACTGAACTATTTGCTTCATAGCTTGATACATTTTCTGGACAGGAACAAAGGTTCAGTTCCATACTGTCACTAACTCATAAAACACAAGTGTTGAAGCAACATTGGTGTTTTTGCCACAGACCTCTATGCCCAGCAACATTTACTTCATCCATCAATCTCATGGCAGCTCAAATAAGAATCTAGTTGGATAGTTTAAGAATTGTTTTTCCTCTTCTCACAGAAAGGAGGCCCTACACTAAAAGACAGCTGTTTCAGAGTCAGAGAAGCATTTGTTTCCTCTCAGTTTCATTCTTCCCTTTTCCAAAGCTATATAAAAAGCTGAACAGCATCCTGGGCTTGTAGCATCACTGAGGATCCCACCCTCTCACAAATTATGCTCCCACATTAGTTCTCAGTAATTCTTTACTGTCCTGCAACTTTTACCTACACACCTCACACTAACTGATGTTTCTAGGGAAACTAATAGCAGTAAATTAATTAGATATATGATTAGATAAAATTATGTTTCTCTCTTCACTCCTCCCCCTGAAAAAAAATGTAGCGATGCAAGCAACTTTCCACAAAAACAATTTCTATTAGAAAAGTTCTTCTCATTCATTGGTAGTATCTGTTGTTTACTACTTTAAAGTAGTTAACTTAGTCAACAGTGTTCTCACTTTAAATTGTCACAGTTTATGGAAGAGATGCTAACATATTTTTATGGAAAAGATGCAAAGGTCATAATGCAAAACATATTTAATGTTTTAATCTGGTTAGCATGAAAAATGAGTTTGTGTTGAAAGTACAAGCAGGCAAACTGGGAGTTCTGATTTACTTCTTAAATTATTCACAGAATTTCTTAATGTCCCATAGTTTTGTTGCAGAGATACCAGCCCTGGCTCCACATAGGCTAACAGTGGAAATTAGGGAAAGGCACACCGCTATGGCTCTGCATTTTTAGGCTCTGCAATTTAGGCTTGAAAGCACCATGACTGCATTTATGCACTGTTTAACTGCCTGAGTCTTCATTAATTTGGTGCTCCCAAAACAGTGCTACATTCTGTGGTGGATATGACCTTAGACATGCAAATATCTTTCTATTTTTTTAAGTCTAACTTTCAGTTGTTCTGTTATTCATGATATCCCTGGTTAGACCACTGAGCACTGGAATTTCCATTTTTTTCCTGATTGCCAGATCTATACCAGTCTGAACTGTTGAACTGCTCAGAATCAGGTCCCGGCTGGATTAACAAAACAGACATTTCTGTGAATTGCTCCATTTTAGAAATGAATCAGTGAGCACTTTCATGCCCAACACAAGAAAACCACTGGAACAGACTGCTCAAGAAAAAGGCTATAAAATTTAAGTCCCCAGGCCACATGAAGGATGAAGGACTAAAAATATTAACAAACATCTATACGGAGTACTTGTCTGTTGAAATTTGCTGACCTGTCATAAGCAAAGATCTTTTCCATAAGATGGTTCACTGTGGATGGGACCCCATAACACACAGGCAAGAGTCCAACATGCACTGCAGCTGAATTCCTTTGTTTATTTGCCCCATTTTTCCCACTTCCATAGCATATACCTTTGCAGTCATAAACCAATGCATTGCATCAGAGTTAGGGATCCCATCATGCTGACGTTTTAGGGCAGCTAGCATATTCCCTTAGTCCATCCCAGGGCATCAGATTCCCCATGTTGCATATGAACTTGTCATGTGTGTGAGTAACAGATTCGCATAACTTGAATATCACAATGAACATGCTCCAGTTTATTATACAAATTATCACCTCCGTTTAGCCTAGACTGTTCCTCTTTACAGATACACAGTGGCAGGGCCTTCTCTCCACATAGATTAGACAATCCTTGGCTCCAAAAGGGAAGGAGACTGAGTTCGTTCCAGTCATTCTTTTTCCTCCCTAGTTGGTCTTGACTACTCTATCAACTGGGATGTGCATGTAACCACAGTGAGGATTCCTGCCTCGCTCAACACTAAGATTAATTCTCTTTAATCCCAGTATAGCCCAGGCTTCATCTCTTCTGGCTAGTTCTCCCAGGGGCCCTGAATAATATTCAAAAAGACAGGTAATACTCAAAAAAGTGCCCTTTTCCACATAGCACAGGGCCTTGGATGACGTTCACTCAGCAAACTGCCCCTAGGTGTATATATTTCCTGACACTCCTTTTTGTTTTTCAGCACTGAAAAAAAGAGATAGGCACCTAAATTAGATAGCATCCATCCTGCAATACAGCCTTTGGATCGGTATCAGACCCAGTAAAGTCACTTGCATTGTGTTGTAATTCAAGAAATTTCTCCCTCTCTAACAACTTCACAGTGTCTCTTGTAGATTAATTTTAGTATGAAGAACTGACAACCATTCAACACCTCAACATAGTGGGCTTTATTTTCTGCAAGAATCTTTTCTTATGGCATAATTTCTGTTAATGGACTTTGTTTTCTTACACAAAAGATGGTAACACATTTTGAGTTCTTACAGGGTGGCTTTTTTTGCATTTTTCTTTTTTTTTGTTGTTTTGTTTTGTTTTGTTTTTGCTCAGTCACATTTTGTTACTAAAGTTTTTTCCTTTTCTGTATTTGAAATATCGCTGCACTCATGATGTACAATGAGTGTTTCCAAAGGACTGAACTTAAATTTTACTACACAAATTCCATTTGATTCAATGGGAAGTGTGCAGCTTAATCCTATGTAACTCTTTTAACATTAAGAAGGTTTTTTTCACCCAGTTAGCATTTCAGTGAAACAAATTTGGGAACAACTTTGCAACAATCCCTGTAAATCCTAGCAACCAATTCTTAGTTAAGTAGATGCTTTCTAATTCAGTTCTTTAAAACCTTTTTATACTTCTATGGGCTTTCATATTTTTAAAATTGAGAAATACTGGTGTGCATTTCTCACCTGCTTAGCATTAATTTCTGATTCATAATCCCTCTACAAACAACAGGCTTTTTGATTATAAAAACTCCCACAAGGGGTGTTTGGCAGTGTGTGTCTTTTCTATGAAAATGTGAAAAAAACACACCCCAACCCCCCAAAAAGATGGTGGCTTGGAAATAAGCCACCTTTATTTTAAAGTTTTTTTGCGGTCAACATGTTGCCCCAGCAACCCAGGTTCTTACTGTCTGGAAGAAGACAGTTTTCTTTGGTTCCATCATGATGCAAAGCTGAATGAAGGAAGAGAGAGACAAGCAATGAAAATTCACCATTTTATTATTCAAATATGTGAGTTACCCTGAGCTGCAGCCAAGCCATGGGTCTTATCCACAGTGTCCTTCAACACTTATTCAAACCCTTCACTGCTGCAATACTTCATTTCCATTAATTAAATAATTACACCAGACTCTGTGTGAAGATACCATTCAACTGAATTCAGGCATTTCAAAATAGTTATTCAGTAAAACTGAACCTCATATTATTATGCAATGAATTGACAAAGATTTTGTTTATCTTCCTTACCAGAGTTTTTTTAAAGCCCTTTTCAAAAAAACAAACAAAAAAAACCCCAACCCCAAAAGTGAAATTGATGACATTTCACATAGGTGAATAAAACAGAAGTTAGTGTCCCACAGTCTTAGTTCTTCACTTAGTATCATGAGCATACCATCGTAATCTAGTACAGTTAATACATCTTAAAAATGAAGTTAGGAAGATTAAAAAAGGATTTTCCTAGTTTATGTAACATGAAGTCCAATATTATTAGTGGAAAAATAAAACCTGTGCTTGAACAAGTTTATGGGATAAGATTACATTTCAGCTTTTTTTAAAGTCCATTTTTGATACACATGGTCGCAAAACACTTTACCCTCAGTCAGTCACATGGCTCAAGAGAAAAACACAGTGGCAGCTAAGAGAGATAGTAGTGTAAAACAGCTCATTAGATGACCAATTGCAAAGAACTGGCAGGAAAAGGGAGAAAGACATCTGAAAATACATACAGAAGAATGCAACAGAAGCCAAATATGCCTTGCAATAAGTAAGTGATGACAGTCAAGGGAGTGGTCTATATCATGTTCAGGATACAGTATTGTAGCTTTGAGATCCGTTCTTTAGTCTGTAACACACTCCTTCGTGTCTATATATGATATAGATATTGGTCAGCCAAAACATCATTGTGTAGCAGGAAAATCAGAGATGGAGGGTGTCAGACAGTGAAGATCACAGTGGCATAATTTACAAAAATATAAACAGGACAGTTTGTATACTAACTCACAGCTATCAGCCACCAGTCTGTGAAGATGGGGGAGGAACTGATGTCCAGCTGGAGAAAAAAGTCCATTTCACTCATTACAACATTTCATTTTATCCACCAGATTTTGCCATTACTAGATGTGTCTATGAGCAACTGGAGATTTTGACAGAAGTAGAAGACAGTAAAACCTAAAATAAGATTATGCATTACATTATAGACAGTTTGATAAATTTAGGAATGCCTGGGGAACTCAGAAGTGATATACACTGTAACACCAGCTATGATACCAGATGTGAACACCATTCTCGGTTGTTCAGAGTCTTGCACCTCTAACCATAACCTGAATTCCAAATACTTCTCTACTGTTCTATGCAAAATATGGCAAGTTTTTTTGACAGAACTGTATTTTTCTACCAGAAGAGTTTTCACTTTAATCTCTGTCAGATCATAATAGACAACATTTGGAGAAGCATAGTGCTAAAAGCACAGACAAGACAAAGAGGGAGGAGATATTAATGAACCTAAGAGAGACATAAGAGGGACAGGTTTTCCTCTTTCATGCAGATCATGAGACATATGAAAAGTCTTTGTACTAAGAGAAAGCTGGAGGCTTGGGCATACATCTCACGTACTATTGTGAAAAAATAAAGGAGTGGCAGAATAGTGATGACAAACGGTTGGTGAAACTTATCAGTACTGAAGGAGAAGTTATTGAATGGGATGAAAGGTTGAATCATGTCAGAAGCAAATCAACAGCTATGAGGAAATCAGTCATTTCAGAGAATTGTGAAATGAAGTTCCCTGAAGTAGGTTGTAAGCACACATCCTTTTTCAGAGGCTTTTTTATTTTCTTTTTCCATTTTTTTTTTTCCCTTTAGCATACAAACAGTATATATATATATATATATATATATATATATGTAGAAGATGGAGTCACACTGGTCTAAAGGTCTGATATGTTCTATGTAATTTCCCTTCCTGGACAGTTTTATTCAACCACTCCATATTCTTTGACCTCTAATTCTTTACAGAACCCCATATATTTAAGAAATGTTTATAATTAAATCTACTAAACTATTTTTAATTGCACAAGTTGCTGATTCCAGCAACAGACTAAAATCTCATCTTTTTTATATAAATAAAATACAGTCAAAAAAACCTAAACAGGCTACAAATATAGTAGGGAATCAGTTTCAAAACTGATGGATGATTTTCATCCTTTCCATCTTTGACAACCTGACTATGTGACTGGATGATTTGACATCTTAAAGAAACAACAATGGAAACACAACAAATTATACCTCATATCACCATTTAAATTTTCTCCTCTATGTGTTTTTTGTTTTCAACTGTTTTTCTACTCTGGAGAGCATTTGAGTTCCTTTAGAAATATATTTTATGAATGCAGAATATTGCTATTTTCCACCTACTACTTCAGCCACTACAAAATCTAAATACTTTCAAATTAGAGCTGTCTTGTTTAGTTTTGGTCTCTCTCCAATATTAGTTATATATACAAACATAGAGATAATATTGCACTATTCTCCAATTCATTTATATGAGTAAGAGATCTTATGAGTACTGAATGAAGTAAACTTATTGTTGTGCCGCTTTATCATTAGCAATTGCTTTCTGCATCCTCAGTTTTCACATGTCTTTCCATCTGTTAGTTATCAGTCCTCGTAGACCCAAGGCCTTTGACTTCTTTTTGGTATTGAAATATCTTCAAAATACCTGAATTTGCTACTATGGAATGTGAGATGAACAACTAAATAAAGCAAGTGTCTGGTATTCCCAACATTTTACAGTACATTTTAATTTTCATGGTGGCAGAATTAGAATGCCTCTAAATCAAGTGTTCCCAAAGGTAAACGAAACTTTCAGGCTCTTGGAAAAAAGGTAAGTGTGCCTATGTACTCAGCTCATTTTATCCTATTATATACTTGTTTCTTATTAATAAAATGTGTGTGTGTGTGTATATATATATATATAATCACATATATAAATAAAATCTGTATTTATGTAAATAAAAACACATCATTATCAACACTTGTAGCTGAGATCAGCAATTTAGATACTTAGTTAAAGGCATCTAGAGATTTATCTAAAGCTCTGGTTTGCTATTCTAATCAATTAGCTGTTAAAACTTTCCAATATTAATAGGACTTTAAAACATGGATTATGGAATTTAATTTTAAATACAAAACACATAGTCCATTTAGGTCTGTAAATCTGCCTTATAGAACTGGACAGAAAGAGACTATGCTGAGACCCATAGCTTCTCCACTTAGGTATCTGTCTTGCCTCAAAGGTGCTTTAGTACTGCCAATGTACTCGAATGTTCAAAAAGCTTCTCCCAAAGTTCTTTTCTTCATTGAAGTTCTCAAAGAAATAAACCCTTAGAAACAGTTTTATGTGATTGTTCAGCAAATTGTTAAAAAATAAGAAAGGATAAGTAAATATTGTCATTTTTACAAATGAAACAGATTACCACTAGATCCTCCAAGTATTTTTACTGGGTATTTATGTTTCAGCATATTCATAGACATTCTAGCAGAAAGCATGAAGACGCAACAAGTTTTGCAGATAATTACTTCGGATACTTAGAACATTAAGCCCAGAGCTGTCTGAAGAGCTACAAATGATCTCAGAGAGCACTAGAATGGCAGACTAAACTCAACACTGGATTCACCTGAAGAAAGTGATTATAAAGAGAAATTAATTTGCTCTAAACTGGCCATTACTGCCTGAGAAAATGTTGGAGTCATTGCAGAGTTTTCCACATATATCAGCTCATCACCCAGAACTGGGCAAATACAAAAGTACCAGAACAGAAACTGAGAGCAAGGAGAAGTCATCATCATTCCCCAATATGGTGCATCCAGCTCCCACATAACACCTGAGGTTCTGGTTTCTTCACCTTGGAACAGATGCTCAGCATGATCCCAGGCCCTGAACAGCACACAACTTAGATGCTTAGTAAAATAAGACTCCTCAGGATGAAGAAGTGGTGACTGGAAAAGAAACCATTGTTCTATGTAGTGATTTACATCATTAGCAAATTAGAGGAAAGAGAGAACAGCTATTCACTATTTCTCACAGTTTGGGTTTGTTTCTTTTTTTTTTAAAAAAAAAAAAGAGGATGGGACAGGGGTTGACAACTTATCTATCAGTGTTGAACAAAATATGGAGCAATTTTGCATGATGAATAGTTAGACTGTGGGACTCGTTATCACAAGATATTGTGGAGTCTAAAAGTGAGACTTTAAAAAAGAGTTTCATAATTCATGGAGGATAGATTCATCAAAGACTAGTACACAATACTCTGGATGATCAGGAAGATCCTAAAAACTTGTTTTCCAGAAGCTAAAATGCAATTGGCTTTATAGATCACAGAATCACAGAATCATTCAGGTTGGAAAAGACCCTTGGGATCTTCGAGCCCAACCATCAGCCCTACTCTACAAAGTTCTTCCCTACACCATATGCCCCAATATTTCATCTAAACGACTCCACCACCTCCCTGGGCAGCCTATTCCATGTCTGACCCCTCTTTCTGTGAAAATGTTGTTTTTCCTAATGTCCAGTCTGAACCTCCTCTGCTGCAATTTAAAGCCGTTCCCCCTTGTTCTGTCACTATTTACCTGTAAGGTACCAGCACCAACCTCTCTACAATGTCCTTTCAGGGAGCTGTAGAGAGTGATGAGGTCTCCCCTCAGCCTTCTCCTCCTCAGACTGAACAGTCCCAGCTCCTTCAATCGCTCCTCATAGGATTTGTTCTCCAGACCCTTCACCAGCTTCGTTGCCCTCCTCTGCACTCGCTCCAGCACCTCGATATCTCTCTCGTATTGAGGTGCCCAAAGCTGGACGCAATACTCCAGGTGTGGCCTCACCAGTGCAGAGTACAGGGGGACTGTCACCTCCCTACTTCTGCTGGTCACACTATTTCTGACACAAGCCAGGATGCCGTTGGCTTTCTTGGCCACCTGGGCACACTGCTGGCTCCTGTTCAGCTGCTTGTCTGAAGAGAACCCCCAGATCCTTCTCTTCCAGACAGCTCTCCAGCCACTCCTCCCCAAGCCTGTAGCCATGCCTGGGGTTGTTGTGGCCCAAGTGCAGGACCTGGCACTTGGCCTTGTTGAAGCTCATCCCGTTAACGTTGGCCCACTGATCCAATCTATCCAAGTCTCTCTGTAGAGCCTCCCTATCCTCATGCAGATCGACACTCCCGCTTAACTTGGTGTCATCTGTGAACTCACTGATGATACACTCTATGTCCTTATATATGTTGTAGATATATGTGTTTAGATATGTTATTTTTTATATTCTTTCCCCTTTCCCCCAGAAATGATAGGAAAAGTTATCTGGGAGAAAACAAAGGTGGGTCTTCAGTCCCATCCAGTACATCCCTCTTGTTTCAGCTTGTGATTTAGGTCTCCTTGTCTTGACTCATGTCATCTCATCTCTTTAGATTACATTTCAAAATAGAGGTGATATGGTTAAAATAAGACAATGATAACTCAGTTGTGAGTGTAACAATCCATAAATTCTGCTAGTTTCTCTAAATTCTACAACTTCAGTTGAGGTGTATACATGTCACTACTATTCAGATCCTTCACATAATTATATATCCAGATGTATTTCCCACAGAATCTTAGGTACTCCATCTTCAATTTTATTTACCTTAAAACTGAGTGTCTGCCTTAAATGTCTGGAGAAATACAATACAACTGTTTTGTGGTTTTTTTGTTTTTTTCTTTCCCTTCTTTTTTTTTTCCATTGATATATGATCGAATTGTAGTTTCATGGCTAAATTCTGATTTAAGGTATCGCAATGAAACTACCAAAACCTTGTTCACAACTATTGCTCTGTGCTTCTTGCTAAACACACAAAGTTATACTGGAAAATGTTGTTTCTTATTCAGAAGACTTGTATAGAGCTATTGTTCTCTTTAAAACAGTCTTCCTCCTGGGGACAGATGCATTTCAAAAATGAGTGACCTGTTGAGACAATTATTACTGATATGAAAACTCATCAGAAATCAGAGATCTCTGATCAACATGTAACTGAAGCTTGTGTATGTGTATTACTGTTGTGCCTTTGTTGTGGAAGAAGTAGAAGCGATTGTGGGCTGTATTAATAAAGGATTTCCTGTAAAGACAGAGAAATATTAATGTCAAGGACCTGGAAAGACATGACTGTGTAAGGTTTCCTTCACCTATCTAAAATAAGATGATTTCAAACCAGAACAGGTTCAAAAAAGGACAGATGGCATGATTAGGGAAGCCTGTTGTCCAAGAGCACATAACAATAATAAAGCTTGTTTGGTCTAGCAGACCAAAAGTTGGGAAGATTACCATGTATAAATGCCTTGGTGAATAAACATCTGTGAGAGAGAAAGGTTATTTAAATTAAAGGGTAATAGTGGCTGTAGAAAAAAAAAATAATCTAGGATTAAATACATTTTCAGAACTAAAAGAAGGTTTCCATCAGAACAATAAGGTTCTAGAAGAGTCGTCTAACTGCAATGATGTGGAAAGGAGAAACAACTAGTTTTATCCTCAGACTTAACTAGTTTATAATAAATAATATGTAATTCTGTAGCATACAATAACAGGGAATTTAGGTCCCCTGAGGCATATGGTCCTTTCCTACATGTGGTCCTACAATACTCAAACTATATACCTTCAGTGAAATTTATGCAATAAATGTCTCTCTCCTAGCGATCTTCAAAATAGGGGAAATGTAGCTTTGCACAATACTATAATAAAAAATATCATCAATACATAAATTTAAAATGAGGCAAGAATGTAAATGTACTAAATGCATAAAAGTGTTTAAAAGAAAGGAAACAAAAAATACAGCAAAATAGTACACACAAAATTTGTTTGTATGAAATAGCTTGCACAGGACAAGTTCAGAAAGACTGGAATCAATGGCCAAGATCCAGTTTATCCCAAGCTGACATTAATCAGTATTCCACAAAATCAGACATATTTTTTTATATTACTAAAATAAAGCATCATACGTGCAGAAACCTACTTTCAAATGCTTCAAAGAAAGAGAATGATCTCTTAGTTTCTACTTCTCCAGCCTGAGGGTTTTTTTCTGAAAATGTCTGACAAACAACACCAGCTGAGACATTGAGTTGACTATGTTTGCTATCCATATCCTACTAAATAAATCACATTTCCATTCAATTATGTAGGCTTTCCGCAGAGAATTTATGTGATGTGCAAATGTCCACTCTGTTTATTCACTGCCCATAATCTTCCAGGTGTGGCCCACAATTTACAGACGAGACCATTGGCTTTTTAATGATGAAGTGAAACAATCAGAATGCTTTCTGCAACAGCTTGATATGAAGAGTTAGAGACTCTACAGAAGGCTGAACTTTTTTTCAGTGAGCCAAATACAAAAGTGAGCACTCCACTTAGTACAGTATATCTGTTTGATATTTTGATACTAAATATAATTTATTTAATTCCATCCCATCCAAAGGAGGATAATTCCCATCAAGTTGCTGCAAATCTATCACACTAGGTTTTTTGAATAGATTTTCAGAACTGCTGTCATCTATTCCATGAAGCTTTTTCTGTTTTCAACATAGTCTGCACTTCCTCTTTCTTTCAATATAACTTAATATGCAATCTAATGTAAGTCAAAAGGTTTACCAATTTCATGAGGCAGCATCAGAGAAATTGGATGTAATTTATGATTATAAAATCAGAAAGAAAGGGTGGAGGAAAAAATCATCAGTGGGAACAAATAAGTGCAGGGGAAAAGGTGGACATTCCTAATTCGTCACTGCCACAGAGGGAGAGGAGAGCAGGAGCACAGATAACACAGTATGTGAGAAGATACAGATTTTGACCCTGCTATAAGGGAGACAACTGAGGCTTTCTGATGCCAGTGATGTCATCTGTCCCTTTCCCTTTTTTTTGACAAGGGCTTTCTCGTGTTTCTCCCTAAACTTCTCTTACACAGTACGAATAAAGTATTTTGCAGTTACATCCTAAAATAAAGGCTAAGTATGTTAAAATGGTGCTCTGCTACACAAATTAGAATTGAAAAGTCTCAAAATAGCTAAATTACAATTCTCAAAATCAGGTTATACCAAGCATGAAGAATGGGAGATTTTATGCCTTTATAGTACCTGGATCTCATCCCCTTAACTCAGATACTTAAAAAAGATGTCTCTTCACCCTGAGTTTCCTTTGTAACTCAGGGAAAGTGATTCGGCCGGCTTAAAATGAAAGCAGGTCACTGTGTGCCCTGTATTCAGCTCATCTGGAGGCTTAAGAAACCAGTGTAGGTAAAATGTGGTCTCCCAAAAAACAACGGGAGAATTATAAGGATTTGTAAACATGGGTTACAAATTTGTCCTCATATACAGATGTAAATAAACATAAACTGACTTACTTCTGTTAGCAGTTGTTGAGTAAATAAAATGTGTATGGACCAGTTTAAGTCTCCATGTTTAAGAATATTGATGCTTTATGAGAAAGAGATTGGACTGGAAGCATATTCAGGTACAGCCTTCACTTTAAAAGGTCAGTCATGCAGCTACATACTATAGACCTGATCATCACCACTGATGTACTTTCCTGTAAGTCTGTAGGCAGCAAAAATTCCAGGGTCATGATTAGAAAGATTGTATGAAAGACCTTAACATTTTGAGATTTTGTGACTTTGTAAGTGTTATTTACAAAGTAAGAAAGGCAAAAATCATGGCAAAATAATTTCTACATGGAAAGCAGTGAGAAATTGGATAAATCTTTTTGTCCCTTAAGAATACTTTGTTGAAATTTTAAAAATCACTTAGGCTGTCTGGCCTATGAAAAGCCAGTATTTGTAGAGGCTGATGGATTTTGTATTTCTTGACACTTTAATAAAATATTATGCAGTATAAATGCCTTATTATGTATAGTATTTATTGATTTTGGTACTGATTTTCTTCCTTTGAATCCTTACTAAACAGAGCTGTTGTTTTCTGAATTGATTTTGCTGTCTCAGCCACATTGAGGCATAGACGCTTTTTTGGCTTCCATCTGAATGAACAATTTCCTAGTTAGACACACTGGATTTGGAGTTGGGTCAATAAAAGCTTTACTGTGTCCTTTCTCTTTCCTCACACAGCTCACAAAAGAGAACTAAATTCCATTCATCCTTTCACTGGCCACTGTGGAATCTTTAGCAATGCAATTCTGGCTGTGATGAGGAAACATGGCAAGAAATTGGAAAAAACACAAATAAGAATTCTTTATTTCCCATGCTCACTGCATTGAAGATCTGTTGCCACTGGGGATGCATGTGAATTTCCTGCACTTTAACTATTTGTCTCTGCCACTGAATTGCTTTGGAGTTATAACACTTTAGATATCAAAAGACAATTTAGCTTAATCCTGCTGAATCTGATGTGGTTAACTGTAAGTTATTTGCAAAAAGACCATTGTGAATGGTTCGTGGTAATATGATCGTTGAACAGTTTTCATGTGAAGAGTACTTTTTAACTTTTGAATAACATAAAATTAAGCATGGTTTAATAAAGTGTTTTCACTCTAATCTTTGGACAAGTGGAAATTTCAAAGATTCTAGAGTACTTCATAGTTGTTTGCAACGATGTAGTCAACACATTAACATTTATTTTGTGGGTTTTTGCTTGCTTTTTAATATTGCATACTATATTTATAGATAGTTCATTCACAAGAAAAACTACTAAGATAAGAAGATATCATCAATTTAAATTCTAGGCATTTCCAGAATAGTTTCTAATGTCTTTGATTTCCAGTTTCTCCACCAGCTTGTGTGTGTGTGTGTGTGTGTGTGTGTGTGTGTGTGTGTGTGTGTGTGTGTGTGTTTATATATACATAAATATGTATCAGTTGTGTCCTCCCGGTCTTTAAGACTTTTTCCTATGTTCATTTCTATGTTGATGCCCAATGAACATAAACAGGAGACATTAAAAAAACAAACAAACAAACAAACAAACAAAACAGTTCCTATCATAGAAGCATTTTCCTATAAGTTTAAGCATAATAATAGTTTCACATTAAGACTTCACATGTGCATATGTGAGACATGCAGATGCAGAAGAGCATGCATATAAAATCCTTTCAGGCAGAAAACCAGGCCACATCTAAGACCAGACTGCTATGTTCATATGTGACACTGTAAAGTAGTCCAGTGATACTTCTGGTAGGAAAACACATGACCAAAACCCAGCAATCTTTCCTGAATCCTGACAATACATCAAGAAAACAAGGTTTTCTGTCCACAGTTTCTATATACAGCTATACTTGAGAACAGTGTGGCTCATGGTACATCTGAACTCTTCTGACTTACTGATCTGTAATGACCAACTAACTACTTACAGCAGGGTTGACCAGAGACAGCCTTCTCATGTTCTGTGTTCACAAGAAGACCTGGAACATACTCAGTTCCTCAGAGAGAAATAGAGCGAATATGAAACGCTGCAAAATAATAAAAGAATTTCAGCTTTAAAACTAGCATAAACAAAACAATCTCAGGTGTCATTTGTAGAACTAAAAAGCAACAAAAAAGATGGAATTAAAGAATAATTTTTAAATTATGTCTCTTTAAATATAAATGCTTTTAAATTTCTAAAGGACGACATAAGTGAATTTGCAGACTGAAAAAACCCTATTCATTTGCACCATCTTAACTTACATCTCTAATCTCCTGATTAGGAAAGACACAAACAACAGGGGTCACTTTAAAAATGACGTTTTGAACATTTTCTTTCATCACCTTTGATATTAACTCTCTTTCAGTAGGATTTTCAACCCATTGAACATCACCAAATGATGTCTGCCTCAGAGCAGTTCTACTGAGTGAAGGCTATTTAATATGTAAATTGTTAAACTAGGTATAGAGTCTCAGGTTTTATTTCATCTTCTTTTTCACTTTTTATGACAAAATAAATACTTCAGATAAGAACAAAACTTTGAGATGCTACTGCAAGACTATGTTCTACTCCAGAGCTTAAATTCTTAGTTTAATAAGAATTTTTGCAGCACCATCACTTGTTTGTAATTATGAGAGTATAATTATGAATTTGAAAGGAGGAGAAGAAGGAGGGAGGCATAGAAAATGTGGGGTTTGGGGGGTTACAGTGAATTTTTTATTTTGTTTTCATATCATCCTGCTCAGAAATTTTGACTTCCATTCACACATCCTTAATTTTCTGTGTGCAACTAACAAAAATATTAACTGTCTTCTGGGGGGGTGGAGAGACAGAAAAGTAAATTTTTCATTTTTTACCTAAGAAAATTGCTGGAAGCGTAGGTTTAAGAACACTTAAAATGTGAGAACACATACTGGATATGATCTGGATTCTAGTTCAATTGTTTTTAAATTTTATACCTATCACAGAAGAAAGCTGTGTATGTGGGTTACTAGAAGAACAAGGGTTCCAAAGGTTTCCTCATCATAAGAAAGAGGGGAGGAGGAAAGCCAGCAGGACCAGTGACTTTTGTGTACATATCATCAGTTTTCTGTGGCTTTAGATGTAGCTTTTTCAAAGGTAGAGAATAAAAATCATGATGTTGGGACAAAGCAAAGGAACATGTGTTGAGAAGTTATCAGATAATTTAACCGGCCAAACATATTCTTAAGGATTTATTAGGGATGTGAATGACCTGGAAGTTTTTATTTTTCTATTAACAATATAAAGGGAGGAGGGGAAAAGAAAGTATTGACAAAATAGAGTAGAAATATTTTTTAAAAGTACTAAACTTTTCTAGAAAGAAATTTCTTTAATATTTGTTAGAAACAGCCATGATCAGATTTGAATATAGATAAATTTCTTAATATTAATCAGAGCTATATATTAGTATCAAGATTCATATATTGTTGCTATCCCATATATTGACTGAAGACCATATTCCGGCAAAAATGTTTGTTACACGGCAAATATTTGTTACACAACAGAACCATGAAAAACAATTATGTCCTCAAATGCATAACCAGGATGTATTGAGAACCTAATACAACTGGAAAAAAAAACCAACTAAACACTATCCTGAATTAAATAATGAGTAGATTATGTTAAAGTTATGGTGCAAAGATAAATTAAAGCAAATCTTTATTAATAATATTATTCTTAATATTTTTAATAACAACGTAATATTTTAATAACAAAATTCTTGAAATATTAAGATAATTAGTGAAAGTTGGGTGGATTTGTAAAGAGACTTTACAAAAGTCTCTGAAAGAGAAACTTAGAACTACTTTAAATCACAGATGCAAAACTAATACGTGTACTACACATAAAAGAAAAATGATTGAGAGGAAAAGACCCAAGACGTAACTAAATAACTAATAACCTCGTGCTGAGAATCATGTAGTACTCAGTCAAGGAGTGAATAAATTCTTCTGTGTGATGTTTCACTGCAGCTGTTGAGATGCTATATTGCTCAGATTAGAAATCCATCTACTCATTTCTGACCTTTATCACATCAGTGCAAAAAAGGATTTTCAATGATAAACTGGGAGTCTATGAGGACCAGCAAGAACTGACTGACTGAATAGAAAGCTATGTCTTTCATAGGTCAAAATATGTAGGAGAAAATTGAGACTTGCCAACTCTCAAGCTGAGCTGGACCTTGCAAAGGAAATTAAAACAAACAGTAAAAGATTTTTAGCCACAAAAATAAAAAGAGAACAAAGAAGAGGAAGTGGTGTGGTAATTCAGCAAGTATAGGGGCAAATATTAAAGTTAATTTAGATACCACCAAAAAAACCCCTTTGACGCAGATTTCAGTAACTATAATGATGGAGTACGTGGAGGCAAAGTCAAGGGGTAATGGGAATAAGAGTATGAAAATGGAAATTGCCATAACTGAGGAGGAAACAACATGGAAAGAACTTAATGCACAGAGGTCAGTAAGAAAATAATCTCCAGCACTGAATTCTGGCCTATGTAATTACAAATCTAGAAGCAAGGCTCTTTTACACATTTACCAAGTCATACCTATATGCTAAAGAATAGCACACTTAACAGATTTGCAAGATAGATATTTCAGTGCCTGAAATATAAAGATACGAGCTCAAGAACTTCAGGAACTGAAAAATATTCAGCATAAGATACTGAAAAGTGGAAGCCAGTAGAAATCAGAGAGGGTACATGATATTGCATCTTTCCTGAAGGACTGAAAGATAGACCACAAATACTATCAAAACTTGTCGAAACCCAAGCAAACTCTACTCATGCAGGAACCTTCAGTCAGAAGACTCTAGTTCAGTTAGAGATGGATATGAAATACACAGAAATACACAGCAAACAGAATAGTCTAGAGGAACTACAGTTGTCCAGCCAGCACAAGTTTGAAGTTCTCAGCCAAAGGCTATTACTCCGGTCATGCTTGGAACCATCACTGGATTACATGTGATGAGAAGACACATCTTCTTGATTAAGTGCAACATGATGAATCAGCTAAACAGTGATGGTTCATCAGAGATCAGGTGGATTAACAGTGATTTAATAATGTTAATATTGTTCTTTTATTGACAGAGAAAAAGTCAGAAGATGATACTAAAATTCACTGTTGAACTGTAGTAATATGAGAACATTGGTAGATATGTAACTATCAGTACACATGCATATTCCTGTACGCCTATCATCTCAAATGTAAAATAATGTAATTTTGCGTAAGTAGCAGGTATTTAACTTTAGGAGTAAATTAGGCTGAACTGCAACTGAAGTGGGACAACTGTTTACATATATATATATATATAAATATTTCTATGTACAGCTATAAATTGTTAGAATATTTTAATTGGCTCATATGACTAAAATTTCAGTGAAATTTGGGCAAAGTAATTTAATCTGATTTGTGCTATCTTTCCTAAACTGTAGGATGAGTTTTAATCTTAATCAGCCCAAAATCCACTCTTTTCTTTCAAGGTTGTCCAAGAAGCTTCACATGCAAGTTCAGAGGACAATCTCATTAGTGGCTTGAAGAATTTCAGGTATTACAGTGACAAAGGCCACAGTCATCTATGTGTAGTTACACTTGTGAAGAAAAAGAAACAACTGAAAAACCTGTGGGACTTTCCATTTAAAATACGTATGCTTATATTTTAAGATAATGGGAGCAAATACAGAACTTCACTTTTCCAAATACAATCTTGACCTTTTTAGTGGAAACATTGAAAAAATAAAAAATCAAAAATAAAAACCATCTGTTTGGCTGAAAGGAAGAGAAAGGTTTCCCCAGTGACAAATTTAAAATGAAGAGGAAATTGCCTCCAAAGCATTACGATGGAGAAAGCCAACTTGATTGTATCTGAACCTATATAAAATAGTTTAAGCATCAAAGGAGAGGAAAAAGTAATGTCTCTAAGGACCAGGAGGCCACAGAAACCATCCAAAAGTAGTAAGAGCAAAAAAGAAATGTAATGTAATCCTTACATAAATAACAAGTTTCTATATTTTCTTCTAAAATGTTATATTATTCATATATTTGTTCTACAGAATATATACAACTTGTTTTTAAGATACAAACCAGCAAATAAATAAATAGGTAGATGAGAGTCACATGTCTAGCAGTGCCATCTTTAGGGATCTAAAATGTCTAATCCGAAGCAAGATATTTTTTATAATCAATGTAAGTAAAAATGCACCTCTAGACAAAATTCTTCATGAGAGTATCTAACTAGATCAGATGATCTGCACTTTGAATACATTCATTTCTGTCTATGTAAACCGTTTTTAAAAATATGTATCAAACTTTTAGTGGTCTAAAATTGAAACAGATTAAATCCATCTAGGCAAAATAAACCACTGAATTAAAAGAAGACATTTCTTATGGAAACCTAAATGTGTTGACATAACAAATGGAAGAAGCAGCTAAAGACCAGTTTACTAACCTGGAACTAATGGAAGTCAGAAGCTTTTGAGAAAACAGTAATGGAAATTACATAAAGCAACCATCTAGCTCCCTCTTCTCTGTCCCAGCGCTGGGCCTGGACCATCTGAAATCAATAATAATAACAAATTAGTTAATTGTCTCAGTCTATCAAATTCCAGGGGTGTTACTATAAAAATGAAGCTCTTTTCATGTGCTGTTATAAAGTCTCACTTCAGGAGTTTATACATAAAACCCAATATGAACAAGATTAAACCATATCTGTTTATTCCCACTGAAAGAGGGAACACTGAAAGTCCTGAAAGGCTCTCCTGCATGTGTCTCGCTCTCGGACTCCTCCAGACATTCAACTGAAATATCCCTGAGCATGTGACATCTATCTCATCTTCATCCTATAATATTCTTCTCTCAAGTTCCAGCAAAGCCCTCACATTACATCAGATAGTTTAAACTAAAATCAACACTCCTTCCTCTCTTCATTCCCCCCCCCCCCCCCCCAAATCATATTATAGCGCTGAGACACCTCAAAGGGGCTGCTGCACCAAATGCTCTGTTGTGTGGCCATGGCATATCTGCTCTGTAGAGATCTAGCCTTAAACAGAGTAGGTATGTGTAGTCTGCACCACTTTGGAGCCAGGGATCATTCCCTAGGGTGGATACATTTAACACTGTATAAATAGCTTATGTCTTTCTTATGCATCTGCAAAGAGAGATAATTGGAACATTCAACAAAAAGGTCTAAGCAGAATCAATAAGAGTGTCCATTTGGACAGCAGACAAGGGCATAGATCTTTATAATTCCTGACTTTGCTGCACATTTATTTCTTTCACAGATCATTAGAGAACAAGGAGGCTGGCCCATTTAATCCACATTTCATATTCTGCCTGTCGGCAACTTTACAGCATTTTTGGAAAGGTTTCCACTTCTTATATTTCACATCTCTTCATGCTATGTCCTCTCCGCCCCATATCATTGTTTATTCACTTTTTCTAATATAAGCTGAATGAAAAGCAGGACTTAGAGAAGATCTGATGCAGTCTGTTACACTGAGGAAGTGGAGTAGCAAATGCTAAGAAATAAAAATTATTTTGGTAGTGCTTCAGTCCTTATAAATGGTCATCAGTGATTAAACCAGTCATTAAGTATCTCTTAGTAAAGAAAATTATTTCTATATTTATACATTTAATGAATATTTAGATTATAGAGATCTGATTATATGCTTTAAAATCTTGATGTAATATTAGGTGATGTACAAAGATATTGAAAAATATAAACCAAAAAGCTACAGTCAGAATGTCAGTATGCATTTAAGACCATTTCTGTGGAGGCAGCGCAATCACAGTGATCCAAAACCAGTAAGGAGCAACCTTCAGGTTCAGGTCCCTTAAGATTTAAAGAGTATAATTGTCTGTGTTATAAGAGGTTTGTAAGTAACTGTACAAACACTAAGCATTGTGTCTTACTACTTTGAACTAGCCACATATTAAATTACTACAGACCTCTATCTACTTTTCAGTCAGTGCAGGAGCCCTCTTTTTTTCAAAGCCATTTGAAAGTCTCCATCAATAAGCCTGCATGTTCTACATTTCCATTTTGAGCTTTTACTTTCTTACAAACGTGGACTTTCATGCCAATACTGTACACATTTTCCATGCCTTACATTGAAATCGAGATGTTCAGGATGAATGGTAATGCAGTCAAGCAGAAGAAAATAAAAGGACTGTCTTCATTATGCAGCATCTTGTTTTTCCTCAGCAATTCAAAAATGGAATCTAAATGAGAGCTCAACACTTTTGGAGCTAGCCTTTTTCATTAAGTCTCTGTCTGTGCATCTGGAGAGGAAAACAAACATTTTAGAAAAAAAAAATGAAATAACTTCATAAATAAAAGACTTGGCCATTTTTTAATGGTCATTATCCTAAAGGCAAACAATTATTTTCACAAGACCAAGCAATACCCAAACACATTCATTTTCCTTTAAACATAACGGTTTTGTTACTTCTGTACTCTATCTTCCCCTTTCAAACATGCAACACAAGTACAGTAGAAAATGCCTAGCATTTAAAGAGCAAATAAGTCATATGAGCAGTGGCATTAGTTTCATTTTGTGTGAACAGTGACAGATTTACCGTAGCTGTCAAAGCACATGAACAGATGTATCGTTTACACGTTCGTTGCAATATATATCCAACGTCGTAAAAGAATATTGAAAATATATGGCAAACAAAAATAGGTTTCTCTTTGTTAAACTCAGTAATTATTCATATGAATCAAATTACTTGCCACTTAGGCTACTGTCTGCCTGTCCATGTACAGTTGCACTGCAAAAATCAAGTTCTACTTAATTTGTATATATAAGTGCTTAAAAACTTATTTTATAATTCAGCATATCATTTTAGATACTGATACTTTTTTTTTTTCCCATCATCAATTTTATTCTGTAAAAATATATTACCTTCAATTAATATTCAGGTACAAAGTCACACTGTCACTGATATCAGTAACTATTTTTTTTCTTGATGAATTTAAAGAAAAGAAAAAAATAACTAGAGTTATTGAGGATTTTTTTTTAATGCTAACTTGAAACATATTAAAAAAACACAGGGGAAAGAAAAAAAAAAAAAAAAGAAGCAGATTTCACCTTTATAAAATGTCTTTTTAATTGCATTCATTAAGAATATGTTTACTGATTACCAAAAGACAATCAGGATGAGATTTTAATGGCATATGAAGAAGAGTTTCCCACTCCAGTTCCTTAAAAACAAAATTTAAAAAATCTCTAGATTTATGGATCACTCCTTCATTGATGATATCAAAAATATAATTTGTCATAGTATATTGATTCAGTAATTTTGGATTATTTCTTTTGTTCAGTTGAAATTAAAAATTGCATATCTTTGACCATTTGGGTATCAGTAACACCTGAGGGTGGGATTCAGATCACATATTAAGTGACCTAAATTTAGAAGCTTGATTCATATATTGTGATATGGGTGTTCAATAACAGTTGAGAAGATCCATGTTATCCAAGGCATTCCAATGAGGCAGACTGATATGACGCAGGAAATGTCAAACTTCTCAATCAGGATAATCATCTCTAGTAGATCCAGTGAGCAAATTCAGTGAAGACTAGAGAACCATTTAGCATGCTGATCTTAAGTTCCCATTTTATAAAGATGTACTGTCATCTAGTCTCCATTGGCTGTTTTTTTAAATACTTTGTTGTCTAGATCTCCACTGACTATAATAAGAGCTTAGACATAATGAAATATAGATGTCTCAGCTTGCAAGCTGAATCCCATCTGTGGAGCAGGATCCAGTTGTCTAAACATAAGCATCCAGAGTGAAATTAATTTACCTGACTTCAGGTGTCAGGAAACATTAAAGTCTATTGATAATTTTTATCTCAATGCATCTTAAAAGGCACTGCACATCTATGTTTAGGCAACTGGGTCCTGTCATTAATTAATTTTAATTTCATTCTTTGTTATTTGACTTTTAATATTTTAAATAATTTTAATATAGTTTATAAGAAAACATCAACAGCAGAACAGTGTACTTCAACTGTGTTATAATCTATCCTACATCTTTTATTTAACCATACTTGTGATAAGTATAAACCAAAGTATGAGATACAAAGGCTGGGACTTCTACCTAGCTTAGATCTCTTCACTCTGAAAACATATATATGAGCTCTTCAATCTATGTTCTATTTACAAACAGTGGAGAAAAATATGTACTTTATTGCATGATTTATCTGACCAATAGCTGTGCATTTTTAGGATGGTCAATCACTTCCTAAAATATTTTTCTCCATTGACTAAAGAATTCTACATCTTTCCACAGAACAGATGTAGATGTTTACATCTGGCATCATCAATCTCTCCTGGACTTGCTAGTCATTAAAAAACTACTACTGACTTCTGCAATTTACAATTATCCAGCCTTTAGGAAAAGGGTCTTTAAGATCTGGTAAAGAATAAGCTGAAGGAAATGTTGATTTGACACACTGGAAATCAGAAAGAATATATCTAATTAAAAAAATTTTTAAAAGCCAACAACAACAACAAAAAAACAACAAAAAAAAACAAGAAAACCCACACCACACTACAGAATCTAAAAAGAAAACCAAACAAAACAAAAAAAAAACCAACCCCCAGAAAGCCCAAACCCTCTGGTAAGCCTTTCTCAATGTCCTAGAACAATGGCTGACAAAATCCTATTTCTTGTCAACTGCTCATATAAATTCAGTCCTTGCCTAGTATCCAATGAAGAAAGAACGCAGAGCTCATTCTCTAAAAATCTTTACTGCCCCTAGGAAAATTAGTTTGTCAAAAATATCAGGCCTTTTTTTTATTAGTATGCTTGTTACAAGACAGACATATCTGAGTCATACTGTCTGACTAAATGGCATCTTGGTTTAAACTGTTACAGAAAACATTTTCCCAAACATCTAATTTTGCCAGTAAATAAACAGCCTCTTTCAGACATAAGGATGAAGCAAGTATGTTCTTGTACAACTCTAAATCTCATCTCTGTGAATAGCAAACTGAGAATTTCAGTCTGACATTTTCAAAAAGTACCACAATCACATACACAATCAAAAGATATTTTGGAGGCCTTCTTTGCAAACTACAAGAACGTTGCTTGCAATATCTTTCCAGTTCCCTGAGTAAAAGATATGTTTACTTACACATTTCTGCTCCAGTGTCTACAATTAATTTCAAGGCAAGGTCAATGCTCCTTTGCTATACCTTGAAACCTTATAGGAGGGAACCCTTTCTGAGTAACTCCAACACTGAACCCATTAGTTCCAGTCATTGGTCAAAGAATCTGTCAAATGAGTTATTGTAGCCTCATTTCTTATTTTCTAGTGTGTGCAGTGTTGTATACAGTCCATCCCTGATGATGATAACTTATTTTGGTGGGGGGGTTTTATTCATTTTTTTCCTGAAAGAAACATTAGAGGTAAATAAAAATGCATAGTATAAATAGATACAGATTTTAAATGTCATAACCAAGAGATTTCAAGGTACTTATAAGAGATATTCTGATTTATCTCATTAGAGAGACTTCAGGATGAAAATTATGATACAGTGGGAGACTACATTACTGAATTTCTGGGACAGTGTTCTACGGGAAGAATATAAAAAGGACTTTTTTTAGTTAAAGATGAAAGATAGATATGATCAGGATGAAGAAACATTTCAGCAAACTGAGAATAATGGAGGCTTTTAAATCAAACTTGTTTACAGCAATGCCCTTTTTCAATCTTTGATTGGCAGACTAAATTTTTTGCCTGTGGCAGACGGAACTTTACTCCTTGCTGATTGCTTCTGGTCTGCCTTCAAGAAAACTATCTACAGTAACATCTGTTAACGTCAGGATGGAAGCTTTTTCTATCATAATTGTATCAAGGTACGATGCAAGTGCATTAAATCATTACAGAAATTACGGATGTCTTGCTGAATGCACTCAGAGTTTCAGCCTTCACAGAGATAATTTGTGGGACAGATGCCTCACCTTTTCTAAAACATTAATGCATTAAATATCCTCAAGAGCAAATATTTTTGAAAGTCTCAGAAGTGTAGATTAGTTTTCAATAAATGAATAAACCCTGTAATAGATTAATGCATTGTGTTTGATTCCAAGGAACTGAGTTTTAAAACATCACTTTGCATTAGATAAATCATTAAAGAAATTGTAACCTGTGTCTTTTGCGTTTGATTCAGGCATGTCTAGAAAAACACAATTTCAGCAAATCAGTCATAGTTAATAACTTTATTAACAAATGTCAGTTTTATTCCTCCTGGTCTTTTCACAATTACAATTTTCTTCAATGGTTTTGTTGTTTGAAATAATACAACATATGCTTTCTACAAATAAATTTTGGGTCCATAATTTCTGAGAGCAGTTCATAATGGTCATTCAAACTTTGAAATGACTTGGATTAGGCATTCATGCTTCATTACTTGTTTCTGTTATGTGTCTGCATAAAGCTAATTCTTGCAGTAAGGTTACTAATATGATCCATTTGCCCACCTATAAATAAGTAAATAAAATATTCTTCCACATACCACAATTTATGACGTATATGAATTCTCATGTCTGTATGGAAAATTTCACTCCTACTAATTTTCAGCATCAAATTTCTGATGGCACCCACAGTGCAATGATATGATATGAGGCATGGTTCCATAGGCCAGAGCAAACAAAGAAGCTGGCTGGAATTCGGTTTTGCATGAAAGAATTACAGTACTTTTATATCTCTAGTGGGCTAAACCAAATCTTTGGATTTGATTGCTCCTGAAATAGGCAGGTTGAATTCAAAAACCACTTTCTAAAACTGTTGCAGATCAGACCCATTTTCAGTGATCATGTTAGTCAAATCATACTCCAGGGAGAAATCTAGCTGCATTTACAAAAGGAAACAGTCATTAATATTTCTCCTTTTAATCTGTTTTTAATCCTTTATTAAAGTTAGTTAATTTAGAATGAGACTCCAAGGATGCTAAATGTCCCTGTGCGAGCCAAAAGTGGCATCTTGGATTGTACATTCAGCCACAGGCACAGTTTTTTTTGCTTTTGAAGTCATTCACATCAGGGACAAGCTGAGCTTGCAGCCAAGGGAAACTGTGTATCTGAAAAATAATAAGCCTTAAGTATACTTGCTGTTTGACTGAGAGCATATTAACATCAGTGTTTGCACTGCAACATATTCTTTGGCTAAAATCATCTCAGTCCCCAAATGTCAGAGCTTGGAAAACAGGCTTCAGTAGGTCAGGACTGACTAAAATAAAAATGTGTGTTTTGTTACCATTGGGGATTTTATGCTCTTAATAGTGATTTAAATTTATTTTCATTAAATGAAGAAAAGATCTTGCATGAAATTGTACTGTGTTGTCCTCAAACAGAAAATATTTGTCTTAAACAGAGTGAATTGTCTTTCCTACATCAAAAATGCCTGCTTGTTATTCTCTCTTCTCAAGAGTGGGTATATGTTCTGCTAAAGCTATGTTGATGAGCAGCTTCTTCCCTGCTCAGCTCCTTCTCTCTGACTTGAACAGAGTTCAATGTGCAGAAGCCATTGCCACGGACTTGATGAGGGCAATCAGATGGAAGTACCTGTGTAAACAGGAGCACTCTGCCCCTTGACCTCGTAGTCATGCCCCATTATGCTCCTGTGTGCCTTCTGTCATAGAGAACCTCTACAGAAAATTTTCTGTTTGTCTCCTGCTGTGTGCTCTTGCAAATCATGAATTCTTTTTTGACCTGATATTCATACAGAGGAAATCAGGTCTTGATCTTCTATAAACTGAAGCCACCCTAAGTTAGTATATACTAGGAGATACTGAGATACTGGCACAACTTGAGTGCCAAAGCCAGTGTTCTGCCTGTATGCCACATTACTTTGATAAATACATATAAAACTGATTATAAGATGGAGAATTACAAACACTGCTGATGCTTTGATAAACTGGCATGTGGAAAGACCTGTGTTTTTTGTTTTAATGTTAAGCATTTATTTGCTGTTTAACCACCTCCAATTAAAGATCTCTTCTAAATGGCTGTAAAAAAGATGGTATGTTAATCTCTTAATCATAAATGTGGTTTAGAATCTCTTTGTGATGTAGATAACCTCCAGATCTCTGAATAGACTGGAATGGAAATATCCTAATAAAAAATTTCATGCAGGAAATGGAAGATTTTCCAAAACCATAGCATCCTGAAGGAAGCCATAATTTTTGCCCAAACTTTCAATCCAAGTCTGAGGGACAATGAATTTCTTCCTGAACACAAGGTGTTTCCAAGCACTTTGGTTATCCCAGTTCATTGGCATCCAACATAAAGAAATTCAGCTTCTGTTTTCCAGAGGGATTTGTCCCTTTTCTTCTCAGCAGAAGTATTTTTATTGATCCTAATATACAATTATTTCATTTTATTATTAAACCAGTTTCACAGGGGAAAATGTTCTTCTGCTTTCTACTGTGATGATGTTCCACAGGCATGATGGGGACTTCTTCTGTGGAAATCTTAATAATTGTTCATTGTAACTTCTGAAAATTAATGCCTCTCTGTGAAATATCTTAATAAACTGCAAGTCTCTTAAGTAAAGCATATCCATGTTTTAATGGCTGACAACATATTGACCAAGGAAATGAATTGTTTCATATCTTTCTGAACATATTATGCTACAGAAAGCTAATGTTCTCTCCTCACACACACCTACTTTAAAAAGTACATTTGGAACTGAAGAATTCCCATATTTTCTCTCTGTTCCTTTCCTATCCCCCATTCCACTTGCTCTTCTTTTATTTGGGCACTCAAGATTTAAAAGCTGTGTATTCAGAAGAAGGTGACTTGATTTAGGAAGCATGGAACCAAGAGTGTGAAGTGGGAGCTTGACTTAGAAACAGCATAGATAAACAATCAGGGTGAGGAGAGGCACAGGTCTGACTAAATTAAATTTAGAAGAACTTTAGGTTTCCTCCAATTTCTATGTTTCTATAGGTCTGTAGTAGGAAGTGTAATGTAACTTGCAAAATTCCCAGGCATTAGATTACCATGACATGCAGAAAAAAGGTAGGGAGATGGTGCAGGAACAGTGGTTTAAGTTATGTCCATTTAGTATAGTTGAGATAATAATGGCTACAGAATAAACATTAGAGGAACAGAGAACTGGGCTGCGAATACTGCAAAGTCATCATGCAAACCTGAGAAATTTAAAAGCCAAGAATCTTGTTTACACAGTGATAAAGTAAAGGAGGGGCCATGGTTGTCTGGGCTTGTGTCTGCTGTGAGTCTTATACGTGGCCATCTGTGTGAGCAGCTGTCTCTGAGTGTCTTCAGGATACTGCTCACTTTCTCTACTGATTGAACCTGCAAATGGGAAAGCAGCAGCTGTGTCACTCAGCCTGGGCAGAGGCCCCACATCTCCAAAGTGGGCTGCAGCAGCCAGGCAGAAAGGCATCTCAGGCCAGAGCTGCAGGAGGCAGTGGACGCTTATGACATCCCTTAACAGTGACAATCTTTTAATTTACTCCAATTCCTCCACCAATATTCAAGATAGTTGTAATTAGACTAGTGAATGGAACTCAAACACATGAAGAACTTTTCATATCTGCTAATCAGAGCACATTTTAACAAAGGGAAATGCAAAGTACTACACCTGGGGAGGAACAATCTATACACCTGTACATCTAGGGGTCAACAGGCTGGAAACCAGCTTTGTAGAGAATGTCCTGGGAATCCTGGTGGAGACCAAGTTGGTGTGAGCCCACAGTACGCCCTTGTGACACGGAAACCCAACAGCCTTCTGGGCAGAGTTAGAAGGAGTGTTGCCAGCAGGTCAAGGGACGTGATCCTTCCCTTCTACTCATCACAGGTAAGGCCACACCTGGACTCCTGTATCCAGTTCTAGGCTATCAATATGGGAGACATAGACATGCCAGAGGGAGTCCATAGAATGGCCACAAAGATGATGGAGAGCCTGAAGCACCAGTCATATGAAGGAGTCTGAGAAAGATGGGACAATTCAGCCTGGAAAAGAGATGACTCAGGAGGGAAATCTCATCAACATGTATAAATACCTGGGGTCATGAGTAAAGAAGAGAGCCACACTCATCTCAGTGTTATCCAGTGATCTGAAAAGGCAGCAGGAACAATCTGAAATACAGGAGATTCCATGTAAATATAAGATAAAAAATTATACTTTGATAGGGCTGAATGTTTGCACAGGTTGCCCAGCAAAGTTGTGGAGTCACCATCCTTGAAGATATTTAAAAACCCAGCTGGACACAGACCTGAGCAACCTACTCTAGATGACCTTGCTATAATCAGGGGTGTTAAGCTAGATGTTCTCCAGAGGTCTCTACCAACCTCAACAATTCCATAACTTTGTGATTTGGTGATTTCCTGTACCATGCACAGTGGTCATTGGTAACTCCACAAAACAGGGCAAATAGTGAATTACAATTTTAGCCAGTAGGTTAAGTTGAACTTTCATTTATTCATCTGTTTGAATGCAGCTGAGCTCAACAATCGTACAGGGCCTGAGACACCACCCAGCAACCTCCATTTCCTTCCATTTTGGGAATATCCTTTTTTTCAGAGATCAGTGTACGTAGTGTATTGTAATCATTACGGAAAATGTATCAAGCCGTTTTTCTTCTAAATAGAATTTTTAAACTTCCTTATGGTAAAGGTGTGGATGAAGGTGTGAAGGAAGGGGCAATTCTTGTTTACAATGCTCTTGAAAATATGCAGAAAAGTAAACCAGAGTCTTAATGGTTTAGTGTTTTTTTGGCTGGCTCATTAGCTTCATGTAATGTGCAATAGATATTTTGCCAAAAACTTTTTATGGGTTTTACAAACAGTTTCTTTCTTCCAAATGCAGAATTTAAGAGTGCTACAATGTTTTATAACTTCCACTCTACTCATATAGCTTGTCCTTAGCCTAGAAACAGAAGTCTTAATGATTTTGATTGCTTCTAGCACCTTCTATGAATTCAGAAGTGATGCTTCAGTGGTTTTGGACTAAAAGCTAGCATTTCCTGATGAACAACAGATCCATATAATTTGAAATAACGATGAAAGAATTCCATGCACACCCTTACTATCAACAGATCATTAAGAAAGGAGTTAATTTTGCATGAAAACAGTCTTGTTCCAGCTATGTCCAAATGGCTGGCAAATCAAGTGGATTAACTAACCAGGATAAGCCTCTCAATTTATCTTTAAAAACATATTTGTATTTACTTTATATCATTTTTGTTATTCACAGAATAAGATTCATACTCTCCTTCAGTAGCATTTGAGACTTAATAATAACTGCTGACCAGAAATGAAATGAAATTATGCAATAAACATTGCACAGAGAACAACTGTGCCAAAATCATTTTAATGGGTTATGAAAGGAAGTAATTTAAATGTGTAGTTGATTTACAGGCGGAAAGATGCCTTCACATTGACAGAATTTCTGGCAATTCAACTTTTTTTGGCAGACCTTCAACTTTTCCCTACATAGAGGAACGAGGAGCTATCTTTTTCAGTATGTGTGGTTACTACATTTATATACCCTAGGCTAAGGCCCTGTTTGCACTACTCTAGCAACATAATATTCATCAAAATTACCTTAAATAGGCAGTCAAGTGCTCCTTCTGTAAGGGAAGATCTTCATGGACCAGCTCAACTTTAAATATTTCAGCCAAAACCTATGTTTTGCAAACAGCTGCTTCTTTCTGGTTAAAGAATTTAACAGATATTTATTTAGTTTAGTTTATTTAGTTGTTAGTAACACGCTGCATTGCTATACACATCCCTGGTCACAGGAGGCATCAGAGAGGCAACGACCACACACTCTACTCAGGAAGTCATTACCAGGCAAAAAAGCCTCTGAGGAGCCCTAATCAGCCAGTGTAAATTTGAACAGCCTTCAATCGGCTCTGAATTATAGAGGAATCCTTAATTATCTCTATAAATGAGGCAGCAGAAAACATTTTAAAATTAAATTTGTTGTTTCTTTTCCTCAGTTGTGCTTTGCAAATTGTTGTCAGAGCTTTATTAAAAAGATTGATTGGCTGCAGCTCTCTACAGCAACTCCCTACATCTGCTCTTCAGATCACTTTGGGAAAAAAAAATCCACATATTATCTTCAGTTGACTTGCCCAAAATCTTAGAGACAGTCCCATCTAAAAATGTGAAGTGATTTGTTTAGTAGCAGGTCTGCCTTGTAAAATAAACATATATTGCAATTTAGTAGAATTTGACTAAGAGCAATGGAATGTGGTTTGAAAATCTACAAATTAGCACCCATTTATCTAATTTGGGTACTGGAAGACAATATAGCTGCATCAGCATGATATTGAGCCTACAATAATTAGTGCTGTTGAGAGATAAGTTTATTAGTTCAGCTACAAAACTTCATTGACACTGATATATACCTTTCAGGATCTGAGCTTACATCTCTACATGACATTGTGCAAAACTGAGGATGTATGCCAGTTCATCATCGCTTGACTAGAAGCTTCACTGTGTCCTGCAGACATGGCCAGAATAAATGTCAGGGATAACCTATGGCTTCTGAAAAACTACTCAATGATTTGAAGGTAAAGCATAAATGAAACTAAAACTGAGGACAGAAGAAATTCAAACATAAAAAGACCTATGTGTGTTTATAGACAGATTGCGCAGACAGAATTTTTACAGTAGCTTTACTAAGTAAATGAAAGGAATTAAATAAACAATATAGAATTATCAAACAATGTATATGTTTTTAAAATGCTTTCATTGAGAAAAAATCCTGTCTGTACAAAACCACTCTTACCTTCAGGAAAAAGACCAATATGTTTCCAGCTGAAATGAGAAATTATCCTTTAACTATTTCACAATAAATGATTGATTTAGAAAAATAAGCTAGTTTTCTTAAACTTATCTTGAACACTGAATCTACCCAGAACAATTAAACTTTTTGTCCAATAAACTATAAGCTCTCAAAGTTTTGCTATATACACTTCTTACTCACATTTTGAAAGCAGAAAATGTTCATGGCTGGTGTGCAGTTTTATGATCAAGTCTACTATTCACAAATGAACTGAGACAGGTTAAATTTTGGAAAATAATTTCTATGTTACAAGAAGAAAAAATGAAATAGTATGTGATATTTTTTTTTCTAAAAATCTTGACATTCCTGATGTGACTGTGGCACCTCAAAGGACAAACATATGATGCAACTAACATTTTGAACATGCATTAATGAACAAAGGAGAGAAATTTAGAGCCCTTTTAAAGTGGTACATGGAGAAATCCTGAAAGAGGGCCACATGTTCATATGCATGTTCATAGCTTACCACAAACAACAGTTTTGTTTGGGTAAAGTATTAAAAATTTTTGTCTGCATAAAAATTTTACCTTAGGCAAAACAGCACAACATGTAATACTTTCTCCACAAACCAGGAAAATGTTTTGGTTTGGTTTGGTTTGGTTTGGTTTCCAACAAGATTTATAAAGAAAGAAAACATTCAACTTTGGGGCAATGTAAAGAATTTTTGTTTTATTAAATTAGAGAAAGACTGAATACCACCTGTGTGATTCTGTAATTGTACCTGAAACAGCAGGAAAATCTGCTAGTACTCATTGAACCTTGCTACTGAGGGAAGTTGAATAGATCATTCATTCCATGGTTCAGGAGAGTCATTTCAAATCTGTGTACCACATGTAAAATTGGTTCTGACCTTGTCAGCATTAAGCATGTCCTTCAGATATGGATCATTAAATTCAATCCTTAACCCTCCAAGGAAAAGAGCTAAAAATTTGGGGTTTCCTTATATTGCATTCTATGATCTCTAACTAAAACTATATATTGGTTTGATTTTCCAAATGGAACTATCATTTATATCCTTGACACATGAAAGCTGTGACTGGTGTATTTCTGAAGAAGGTACCTTTCTCAAAATAAATGCTAACCAATTAGTCTAGTCCATGACTTATCTTTATCTTCATGGAAGCTCATACAACAACACAGATTTAAAAGAGACTGGTACAGTGGTATGTCAGTCGTGTTGCATTCCCTCCTGTGAACCTAGGTTTATTCCATCTCATGCTCCTATGAGTGCTGTACCAACCCTACTATTTCCTCTTTTTTAACATATTAGTTCCACTTATTCACATAGAGGTGAGTGGGCCTCTGTAGGCTGCTGAATAAAAACAACCAAGGAACGAATTTGAGCACTGGACACCTAACTGTTCACAGTGCTTTTAGTTAGCTCACTAATTTCTTAGGGATCCTTCCAAATAGCAATCTCCAAGATTGTAAAACAGCTTCCTAACCCTCAGCAGTATGGATACATACATATTAATCCATGATGTCTGGTCTTTAGCAAAAGGACTGGTCTCTGTTTACATCTAGGGGAATGTAGGGTAAGTATCCTTCTCCCCAGCTTTGGTCATGAAAATTTGCTTCAGGTTGAAGGTAGTTGTCTGGGCTGTGATCACAGCTGAGACACAGGTACTGTCAATATTTTGTGACAGTCTAAGCTAAGAAACTCAGTTGGCTCACCTAGCCTCTGACCTTTACACCAGCAAAAACTGACCTTCAGTGGACTTCGAGCAGGGAGTGAATGTGGTCAGTCTCTTTTCTGGAGGAGAGAGAAGATTCATGTCAGCTTCTTCATGTTGACTTGTCTATGTTAACCTAGCTGAATGCTAATTACAAGGTCAAACCTTTTCCTTTTTTCCAATGCTTATCTGAGAGTTTTCTTTTTTTTCACTAGGAAGAAAACAGAATTTCTCTGCATTTTTGTGTGAAAAGTAAATTCTACAGCATTAAAAAAATCTAACAATTGTGGTGAAGACATTCTTCTAAATCTGAGATTAGTACATAGTTTTGATGGATCATTATTACCACAGACAACTGAAAAAACCTGATATGTAACATCTGTAAAAAGAGAGGGTCAATTATAACAAGTACTACATGCAATTTAAAATTTGAAAAATATAGTATTTGGCTCTGTGTCAGTGGGGCTGGAAGAATCATTTTATCATAAGTTTCTACCCTCCCGATGAGAACACATTGATTTATTCTATCATAAATCAAGACTCCTGCTAGGCTATGAATGAAGGATTTGTAAGGTGTTGGCCTTTAAAAGTGGTTGAGAGCATAAAGGAGAGAATATGAGAGTCTGCAGTAAGAGAGGTAGAGAATCATGCTGGCCAATAAACACATACAGCAAAACCAACAACTAGCCTAAGAGGGCACAGTCAAGTAAAATTGTGTTCATTTATGCCAGCATTTCATCTTACCCTTCAACATGGAACTGAAGGGTAATGTCTGGCTCATCTACCTCAGTCACGTAATATCACAGACCATAGTACCATATGGTCTCTCACATGTATTTATCAAGATCTCTTCAACACATGGATGTGCAGAAGTGTTGACCTTGAAATTGTAAAACCTTGAATCCATAAACTACTGTTCATGGGAATGTAGTATATTTGAGAGGAAATCCAACAACTTTTAAGCATGAGAAATTATTGTATTACAAGGTATGAGTAAGATAATATGACAAAGATATGAATGATGCCCTTAAAATTAATACTTCTTTTCCCATATTTTAAAAGGGAAGCATTATCCTTTTCCAAAGCTTATTGGTTAACCTTTACTCTCATCTATGACTCCATAGCCCTTAATTATTATCATCCATTTCATAATTATATCTTGTTGCTTGGTCCTTAGGTCCTACAGAGACCTTAATACAGAACATAAGATTGAAAACCTCTATTACACCAAGAGATCATCAGACATAGATTAGATAATCTTCATCACAGAGAATTTGTAATTTAGATAAGAATTACTAAAACTGAGTTTCCCCTTGTGTCTTCCATGTTTTCCACTGCTTCAGTGGAGGCACAACACTCTTATTGCCCCTGTCCAGTTTGATTTTCAAAACATTTTCAGGAAAACACATTTTTCCATGTCATAAATGCAAAGACATGTTTATTTTTCCTCTCAACACTAAAAGTTATCGTCTTTAATGAATTATAACAGCAAGTATGTGAGTGGGTTGGTTGGTTGGTTGGTTCATTGGTTGATTTTTTCCCAGCAAAATCTTGTTCAATTAGTATAGAAAGGCCCAGAGTTTAGATGGCAATTTTCAGACTAAAATGATAACTTGCCCAAACAACATCAAAAAAAGTACATGTGTTCTTAAGGTCTCGTGATGGAGTTTTCACTTTGTGCAATGAGATAAAGAGGCCACAGCTGGAGAGCCCAGTAAAAACAATTATGAGAAACGGTGTACAATAAAGAGAAATTTAAGCAGGAACAGAAGCAGAGAAGGGTGGAGATCCAGGAAAGAAAGATCAGGGGAGGCAGAACTTACCATATGAAGGGAGACTAAAATGAGCAAAGTTTGCTTAGTCAAGAAAAACAAAAACTGAGAGGCAGGTATGATTGTTTCTTATATATAAGTAAAGGGTAAAACAGAGATGAAGAAGAAACAAAAGATAACTCTGACACAGTGAGAAAGTAAATATGGTCACAGATAGAATTATTTTGGACTTAGAATTAGATCTCTAATGATCTCTAAGCAGAAGAACCTCTGAACTTTAGCCAGAAGAGAGGTCCAGGATCAGGTTTGGCCTAATTTGGTCCTGGAGCAATTTTGAGAGAGCTTGATTAAATGTTATCAAAATGACTTATTAAAAAGATCTAACTTTCCAGATGGCATTGCTGTTAAAGCTTGAAACTAATGATGTCCAAAAGTCCTGTCTAGAATAAATCATTTAGCTTTTTGTTTAGAATGAGTTGCTTACTGAGGTCAGTCTCTGTGATCCAGAATGTTCCTTCCTGACAATGGTCTTATGAAAACATGTCAATTTCCACTTATTTTCATTGGGACAGACTTCCCAGCTGCAAAGGGATCTGACAATAACCAGACAGATAAGATCTTCATAACATTTTCCTAAAATTTGTGAGAATGCTGAGTCAAGCTGCTATTTTGTCCTTCTCTTAACATTTTAGGTGATTGCTTCAACTACCTCACTATCCTCTCAATATTCACTTATTGTCAAGTGGTGAGGTCTACACCAAGACACAAGCATGCTGTGTTGTATCTATGAAGCTAACCTCCTAATTATCTACAGTTAAAGACCTAATGAAGAGCATCCCTTGACTCCTTCTCCACTGACATATTAGTCATGACCCAGACACTACTTCAACCTACTGTAGCTGCTCAGTATTAAATAAAAAAAAAAATAAAAAAAAAAAAACCACACAAAAAAACCCAAAACCAAAAACAAAACAAAACACATTTTCAAGAAGAGGAGCTGGAATCCCTCTTCAAAATCAAAGGTTTGCACAGAATTGAAACATGACACAGAGATCTTAATTTTGCAAACAGATACTACTCCATGTGGTTATATCATTCACTATCATGTTATAATAATTATGCCTTGACAAATGACAATTATCTTCATTCAGACAATGATAAGGAGATATGGATTCTATCTTATAATACAATCTGTAGTAAAAGTTAGTTGAACCACATTCAGGCTCAGCTACAATCAATAAAATGTTTCAACTTGTACAGTTTAATATTCTCATCTTCAATTATATGTTAATGGGCTTCCACAGACAGCTCATTTATAATTGTATCTTTAACTTTTATCTTGCTATAGATACGTCCTTCCCCAAATGCTTAAAAACAATTATTTCAATTAGTAGGATCCAGTAGAATTTTTTTCTGTCAGTATCTTTTCTCCCATTATTAGGATTTTTCTTCTGATGCATGACAAGGACAATTATGAAGGGTCCATAGCCAAATATATGCTCTAAATATACTTTTCAGGTTAGGTTCGGCATTTGCCATTCCAGTGGGCAATTTCAGAATAGAATTCAGCCTGTTAAAGTTTACTTTGAGAGATTCAAGCATTATGGAAGGTAAACTGAAAATCTTTGTGCTTTGATCAAGGAGCTGTATGAAATCAGTCAATAGGGAATGTGAAACCCAGAAAGGTATTCTAAATCATATCCACTCCCCAAAACCTAGTGTGCTGGTTTTGGCTGGGATAGAGATAACTTTCTTCATAATATCTGGTATGAGGCTAAGCTTTGGATTTGTGCTGAAAACAGTGTTGACAATACAGAGACATTTTCATTATTGTTGAGCAGTGCTTCACAGAATCACAGAATCATCTAGGTTGGAAAGGACCCTGAAGATCATCTAGTCCAACCATTCGCCTAGCACAGTTCCCACCTACAGCATATCCTTAAGCTCTAAATAGACCCTACTCTTGAACACCTCCAGGGATGGGGACTCCACCACCTCCCTGGGCAGCCCATTCCAACGCCTAACAACCCGGTCTGTAAAGAAATACTTCCTAATATCTAGTCTGAACTTTCCCTGGCACAACTTGAGGCCATTCCCTCTTGTCCTGTCATGTTCTACTAGACTAAAGAGGCTCAAACCCAGCTCTCTGCAGCCTCCTTTCAGGCAGTTGTAGAGGGTGATGAGGTCTCCCCTCAGCCTCCTCTTCTCCAGACTAAACACCCCCAGTTCCCTCAGCCACTCCTTGTACGACCTGTGCTCCAGACCCTGCACCAGCTTCGTTGCCCTTCTCTGGACACGCTCGAGTCATTCAATGTCCTTTCTGTAGTGAGGGGCCCAAAACTGAACACAGGAATCGAGGGGCGGCCTCAGCAGTGCCGAGGACAGGGGTCAGATCCCTTCCCTGTCCCTGCTGGCCACGCTATTGCTGACACAAGCCAGGATGCCATTGGCCTTCTTGGCCACCTGGGCATACTGCTGGCTCCTGTTCAGCCGGCTGTCAATCAACCCCCCCAGGTCCCTCTCTGACTGGCAGCTCTCCAGCCACTCCTCCCCAATCCTGTAGCGCTGCTGGGGGTTGTTGTGGTCCAGCTGGGGGTTGTTGTGGCCCAGATGTTACAGAGCATCAAGACCTTTTCTGCCTCTCACATCACCCCACCAGCGAGACAGCTGGGGGTGCACAAGAATTTGTGAAGTGACACAGCTGGGACAGCAGACCCCAACTGCCCAGAGGCATATTCCATACTATAGGATGTCATGCTCAATATATAAAGCTAGGAGAGGAAGGAAGTAATGGGCGTTCAGAGTGATGGCATTTGTCTTCCCTAGTAATCATGACATGTGTCCCGATCCAATATTGGGGAAGGTTTTTAAACAATCCCAGGAGCGATATTAAGATGCAAATGAGATCAGATGCCTCACAAACCTTGTAAGCTGTATTTCACGAAATAACTGATAATAGCAATAGGACAGAGAGAAGAAGAAGGGAAAAGCCAGAATACCTAAACAAGAAAACAAAAGAGATACAACAATACTAGTTACCACCACCATGAGTCTAACTGCATCCCATTGGTCCAGTCCCAGTGCAGGTGATGGGGGTCCCACAGGTGATGGAAAATTCTCTGTAGGTGATAGGGGGAATCCCACCAGAAAAGACCACGCAGTCCCTTTTATCCAGTCCCCACCATCGGTTCACATGTTGCTACAGAGCTCTTTTGCATATTCACTGCCTCGTGTTCCCCCATGTGCACATGCCCAGGTGTCCACAGTGGTGGTACTGGGAGGGGGGCTGGCCATCGATGCCTTCAGCCTCGGCACATCCCCCTCGTCCCCCAGCACTGCACGCACACACAACTTGATGGATGTTGTTCTAGCTCCAGGCAGATTTTGTCCTCATAGCAACAGGACATTGAGGCCTGGCCTAGGAAATGGCGCAGTGCTGAAACAGAGAGCTGCTGTAGTCTGACAGTCTTACATCACCCTGCAGCTCAGGGTGGGGGGTGTAATGGTGTAACAGCAATGCCAAGACAAAATGACTGACACAGTCCCTTACAACATGTGATGGAGCCCTGACTTCCTGAAGATGGCTGAACATCTGTCTGGCAATGGGAAGTATTGAATGAATTCCTTGGTTTGGTTTGCTTGCTTGCATGGCTTTTTCTTTACCTATTAAACTGTCTTTATCTCAACCCACAAGTTTTCTCACTTTTACTCTTCTGATTCTGTCCCCCATCCTGTCTTGGGGGAAGTGAGTGAGTGGCTGGTGCCTAGTTGTTGTCTGGGGTTAAGCCATGTCACCTAAAATTACAGGTGCAAGTTGTACTCTAGGGAGTACAATGCCCAAAATTCATTTCTGACAGTAACCATCTGAAAGCAATCCTTGAAAGTGTTACTAGGGCCTCATTCTTTTAATAAAAGATGCTAAGGGGAATAATGATCATAAAGCTGAAGTGATGAATCCTCTCGCTCAAAAAGTGAGCTTTAGTTTCTTTCTGTGTCTGAAGAATGTCAGTGCATGATTCTTCCTTTCCAGGTGGCTGCTCAAACTCACTGGAGACGTCTATGCAGGAGAAAAGAAAGGGGTAAAGAGTTTCTGTGGAAGTGAAGAGCAATACACTTTACCCACCTTGCTGATGCCAGCTAATGTACAGAAAAGACAGAAAAATTCATGAGGACAGAAGAGATTAGACAAGAAGAAACATGACTATGCCTCTACAATGGAGTACCTAGAGCTCTGAAACATGTCAGGAGTACTGGGTTTCCAGTGCCTGCTGCTAAAATTTACTTTTACTTAATAGAAAATTTATTTTTATGGAGAAGGCACTAGCCTATCCTTTATCAGATGAGTGAACTAACCACAAGTTTCTCCTACCTTATGCTAGGCATTAGGTCAAATTAAGAAAAAGCTAGAAAATGGAAACAGCCTGGCACAGGTATGCCTTGATCATACATCAGACATTATACAAAAGACATGATTCAGTTAGGCAAACTTAGGTTCTTAGTACTATTTGAATCATTCTCACGTGTCTTTGTAATGGAGCTGGTAGACATGATACAGGATGGATGGGAGACTCAGACCTTCTCAAGAGTAGCTGAAGGCAAGACAGAATATCATAGGATTGTTCAAATAGCACTGAAAATGCATTTGATGACAACTGAGTCTCTAATTTAGGGAAAATTCTTTGCTTTCCATATGCTGCAATCCAGGAAAATGACAGACACCCCGTTGTCTGCTCCCAGCCTTGAGATTGGAAACTTGATACATGCACCATCTCTTCTTCTGAGGCAGGTGATGAAGAGACTAGGGACAAAATTAGATGGAAGAAGTGGGAATTGAGACAATCTGGTGGGCTTGGAGAGCTTACAGAGAGGGAGAGAAGATTTGGAGAAATGAAGCAGGCTTCACTGTTGCTCAGAATAACAAAACACATGAAGAGAAATTTTTTCCTGAGGGAGGCCAGAATCACCACATAAATTCATAAGGACAGACAGCATCAAATCTAATGTTGATAACATCAGTGCAGCTGCTCCCGCTCACATGCATCTGACAACATGGCACTGGCAGGTACCAGTGAAATGGCTGCCATCTGTTTAATCACTTGTTTTTTTTTCTTGTCTTCTTAATCTCATAATATTTGGGCTTATTCTCGGGATGATTTTGTGTCCACTTTGTGATGTACAGCATTCATGTTCATGTCACTATAGACACTTTTACCTTTTCGAGAGACAGGAGGAATGTTGCTGAGGTTTTAAAAGCAGCTTTAGGAGGAATTTATTAAGAGTTTACCAATAGTGGAAATGCATAGAATGCATACCACTCTTGGGATAAGAGACAAAAAACCCAGGAAGAGTGTCTGAAAAACACTGGTATCTGTCAGTACACATAGTCCACTTCCCAAAGCACAGTTCTCTAGACACTCTGTTTTCCAAAAACTGCTTTGAGCATATTTCCTTTTTTTTTTCTTTTTTTTAAGCTACCTTACTTGAATAATAAGTACAACTGTTGATTATTTTTTTCTTCCTAATTCAGTAGGAATAAGTGGCAAACATTACTCACCAATGAAGGATGGAACAAAAATTGTAAATCTCAGAGACACCTGGCAATTTATATCCCACTTATCAGAGGACTGGTGTATTACAAGCAGGAGCAGACCTTAGAGAAGGCAGCCCTGTCACATTAGTGACCTTCCATTTTTCATTGTCTTTAAAAGCAAAAATATCAGAAGTACAAGCATTGCTAACAAGACAGTGTTACAGAACTTAGAACACAACATTTTGCTTGCTCTCCCTTCTACATTTGAATTACATACCACATTCAAATTCCTTGTCTTTTAAAGCTCAGAACAACTCTGTCTACATATTACTTTCAGTTCTCTTTTTTGACTTTTCCAGGCTGTAAAATTCCCTTCTCTTCTGAGTTGGAAGTACTTTCTAGTTGAGTGATTTTATGTTTCCTTCTCCTCCTTTTATCTCTGCATAATTTTACTTCCAGTCTGCCTGCCCTACTTAAATATTTCTCCGTCTTTTTATACATCAAACAGATTCCACTCCACACTCAACTGCCGTCATTGTAGACACATTCAGTGCATGAAATACTTTCTCAGCAATAGACCACCAGGTACAAGTCCAGTGCCTGTGGGCAATACATACATTTTGCAGAAAAAGCATGCTATGGCGGCAGAGTCTCAGAGGCTGGTTCCATGCAGAACAGTACATGAACAAGGATGCATTGCTTACAAGGTTAGCTCAGTACATGTTTGCCTGGTTTTGGACACTGAGCTAAAAAGCCCTGCCAGACTTGAGTTGGCTCCCCACAGAGTCATTCTCACTTGTCTGTAGCACGCTCTCAAGCATACACTGCACTACCTATGTCATCCAAGGTCTCTCATCCCCTCACCCCAGTACCCTGGATAATGAGTATGACAGTGTGGTGTTTTGATCTTCTACCCATATCTACCTGTATCTTATCTATAAAGAAAGGCATGCATAATAAATGTGGTGTATGTTTTCCTAAATTTGCATTGAGATGGAAACAGACCAAATAACCTTGTAGGTATTTTCCATTGCAACAGACTGAAGTCTACAACTGAAAAAGGGGGAAAGTGTTATATACTTTGAGAGAATTTACATTTTCCTCATGAAAAATCAAAAAGCACATTTAAAATCAAAGTTTTCTGGCAATTTTTGTATTTGCCTATCAAGACACAAAGTCAGTATTCTAATTGCAAGGAGTGAATCACTCCCAAAATATGTTGCTATGTGCATATCTCTCAGGTATAGTTTAGCTGAGGAGTTTTCTTATGGAAATACATTAGTCTTTGAAACATACTGGCATGAAATATAACTGAGTTTTAGTTCTGAGATTAAGATCTGTTAATTCCTGAAGATCCAAAAAAATCATCATGACAGATTTATAACACAGAATCTCTGAAGGAAATTTATCAAACATACTTAAACAGACTTTGAATTACCTGCTAGCTAATTAGAAATGGCTCCAAAGCTGGCCACTGTAAAAGACTTCTCAGTAAATTGTTTTCAAACCCTAAGGCAGGTTGTAGTCATTATGTTTCCTTTACACTCTACACAAGACGGTCTTTGTTTGGTAGCCTGCATGTTACATGTATCCTTTCACGTTTTCCTAATGTTCCAATGTATTTATTTATTTATTTATTTCAATGTTTAATGTGATGCCTATTCCATTATTAGGCCATGTGGACATTTTTATAATAGCTGCTAGCTCTCTCTGTCACTGGTCCCATCTAAAAATTCAGTATTTCAGCTTTTGAGAAAAAGAAAAAAAAAAAAAAAAAAAAAGAGAGGGGAAAAAAAAAAGAGGAAAAGAGACAACTGGGGAGAGAAGGGGTGGAGGGAAAGATCGAGCATAAGAAAAAGAAATGCAAATCTACAAATCGATAAAGCAGAAGACAGTATCAAAAAGGAAATCTACAGAAGATTAAGAGTACAGCTGTATATATGACTGCTGACATTCCTGAAACTGTTTATTAAGCCTACTTCTGTTTAAATTTTAGCAAGTGTTTAAGCATTTGGAAGACTAATTTGTGTGCAAAAGGAGTGTGCAAAGCACCCAGCGATTTCTTTTGCTAGATAACCACTTCTTGGCATGCTAAAAGAGTCATCCACTCTGCACTGAAGCCTCTTACCTGCAGTTGTCTTTCAGCAAGTTCCAGATGTGAACAAGATGAGAATCTGACTGGATACTAACACAGAGCCCCCCTTTTTTTTCAGTTAGTACCATATACATAGACCAAGTCAGAATACAGTCTTTACTCTTTTGGAGAGTTCCTTTATCCCATAACACTTTTTCCTAATCTTTCTGCCCCTCTGCCCTAAGCATTTTTTTAGTAAGTCTTTGCCTGCACTCACATATAATCACACTGCAATCAGTGCCAGAGAGAGACATGACTGTCCAGATGCAACTCCTGCTTGACCCAAGAGCATCTAGAATTTCTTTATTTCTCTGAATTTCATTCAATGTTTCATTCAGCACTATTCAGTCTTAAATTCAGATGCGAGTCTCACCCTAGAGAGAGAGAATTGCCGCATTTTCATAGCTGTTAGATATTTTTTAACTTGTTCCAATAATACACAAAGCTGTTTAGGAATAAAAACATGTTTTCATTAAGTCTGTAAAATCATAACGTTCTGATCAGTAATTAGCAATACTAGATCATATTAAACAGGAGCCTTGCCAGATAAATTAGAAAAGTCATCTTTAGGACAGTACCTTAAAATACAATATAACAGCCCTTAAAATCAAAGTATTTCTGCCTCTAATCACTGATATTTCATTGATATATTCTTTTTGCATAGAAGTTTTCCAGCTAATTACAAGAACATTTGAAGCAAATATTGCATGTCTTTTAAAAAATGCCCTAATTATCACTGAAAGAAATTTAAAGCACAGCTAAGCATCAGAGAACAGCGAGGAAATATGTCTTGCAACTGCACCTATGAAAAAATTTGCAAATCTGTGACATCATAAACTACTAATTATTTCCACACTTAGGAAAATATTAGAATTTATTACGGTCTTTTCAAGAAATGGAAAATATTCCACAAGTGAGGCAACTGTAATTCAGGAGAGGTAGAGTCCAAAATGAATTATTAAGGTCATTTCTTCAAGAATGAATATAAATATTTTCCACATTTCACTACACCAGCTACAGTATATGCATGAATATACATCTTAAATGCTGGCATTCATGGGTCTGTGCATACGTAATAGCTATCCTATCTATTTTAGGAATTTTGAAGGCACATGTTGCTTTGGCATCTAATTACCTTTCATATTTATGTAAGTTTAAGGACTAAAAGAAACTTAGTATATGTCTTCTATGTTTGCTAGCACAGTATTTAAACTGAAAACTGCAAGCAGAAACTTTGGTAACTGCCATGACAAATCGATGTTGGTATATTCTGAATGTTTACATTATTAAAGATAAATGCCATAGAGAAATGGGTGGGCCTGGAGCATTCCACAGCGGTCTTATGTTTGCATTAAGAATCAAGCTAATTAATGCTTTGCGAGGCTTGATCTTGACTTTAGGGTTTTATAGAACTGGACAAAACCACAACACCAGAATTTGTTTTTAGGACTTGTTCTTCTAAATAAAAGAACTAATGATAGTGCCAGAAAGGCATACAGCTGCAGTGTCTTTACTGTGATTACTATTTCCTTTTTTCTTCTCTAATTGTGTTGATTGGCCTGGTTACAAGTCCCAGCCCATGCTGTTACTTAGCATTTCCTCACTATCCTGCCCTTCCCCAGTAGACAGGCAAACTCAGTTTGACTGTTCGTGGTCAGACAAGATTACATGTTCAGATGAAGTGTCTCATTAGAGAGAATACAATAGCAGAAGCACAGGGATGAGGACAATGATTTTAGCCACACAGTTTGATCCAAAAGAAGAAGCGTGAAAAGATCTTACTGCCTTCACTGCTCTATCTGCTCTCAGTGGATAAGATTGTTTCCACTGAGACTTCTACACAATGGGACATAGTGTTCATGCATAACAGTCAGTACAAACAGGTTTTATTAAGTAGCAAATATTGTTCAAATAGGATAGAACTGCATCTTAAAAATGTATTTCCTTGATGAACTGTCATCCCAAAGACTTGATGAAAGCATATTTAAACACAGATAGTCACTTGCTTGGCAAAACAGAAGTTGTCGCTATTATTTGCGTTTATGTTCACGACTCTGCAGAGCTCAAGTTAAATATCTGAACAAATTGATCATAACTGTACAAATAAATTAACTATGCCTGGGACCATCTCTTTACACCCAGCTTAACAGGGAGAGAAGAGCCTGTCTCCATACAACTCAACTGTCACCCTCCCACACAGGGAATCTGCATCAAAGGTGCCCGCAGGGAATGATCTCTGTCTATGCTATCTTCTAAAACACAATCAGGAGCTTTTTTGGGATATCATTCAGCTCAGGCCAAAATTGTGCCTGGTAACAGTACTAGCAATTGAAAAGTATGGAAATTTAATTTCCTTCACACCACCCGCAGAGTACAAGCAGAATGGAAGTGTTTTACTGAAAGGCACGAGAACCAGAAAATAAGTCCATACTGTGCCTAAACTGGAAGTCAAGTGCATGCCCCAGAATGCTCCCCAGTTGTGACACCCCAGTGAGGACTCTGTCCCTGATGGAATGCCTGATGGCTCTTTCCTGTGCACACCTTTTCTCCCCCCTAGCAAGGAACATGTTGCCAGAGGAGCAGGGAAGATGTACAGCAAATAAAGGATTAGAATGAGGAAACTCGAAAACAAAACAAAACATAAGTCTTTGAACAAAGGAAGAAAGAGCAAAATTTGGCAAGGGGTGAAAACCCATAATGGATTTTCACTTCTTTCTTTTCCTCCTCTAAAAATCTAAACCCGTCAGCCTTGTACAAACCATGAACCTGCAGCAATAGCAGCTTTGTGGATTTTCCAGACAATCGGGCAGCAGAAAGTCACCTGATCCATCTGCGAGACCTGGTGAGAACCAGCAAATATAATAGGCTGCAAAACACCTGAAACTGCTGGCATCGCAAACACTTCCTGCCTAATTCTGTTGGACAACAGACACAAAGCCGACCCTGTAATTACATCCCACCCCGATCTAGATTTGCAGTCATGTAATTAATACTTCCTCTGTAAAGCAATGGAATAATTTAGAGAGCAGATTTTCAACCTTAGTCTGGGAAAACTGAGAGAGTGCGAGCTCTACTTGGGCATTTTAGCTACAGGGAAATGCTTTTCTGGTTCCATTTGCTCACAGAAACTGTAATTAGATGCTCAGAGCTCTCTTTGTGCTAGGGGAGAAGAAAATGATACTTCCTTCCTGTTTAAAAGCCACAGGCGAGAGCGGGTGAGGGGAGCTTTTACTTATTCAGGGGACTTTATGAGAGTGATAAATGTAGATGGCCCTGCAGACTCAGCCAGCTGAGAAAGTGGTGCGTTGTCCCACACAGGGAAACATTTAGCTTGTTGTTATGGAGTTAAAATGCTTCTTCTCATAAATCATTGTGGTTTTACAGTAGGCATAACAAAATCCCATATAGATCCTATACAGAAAACAAACACTTTTCTGTTTTTTTATCATGCTACCCCCAATAAACTTTCACAGAACTGATTTTTTATCTGCTCCAGATCTCCCACTCTCAGTATATTACATACAGAAGGGAAAAAAATCATGATGGTGAAGCTTCTAGGTTTCTTCAAAAAGAAAAACTAAACAGAAAGAAGTCTGGATGTCATCAGTACTTGAATTGAAGAGCAAGGTAAGAATCCTCAGAATCATACCTTTGGGCTTAGGTATTGAAATTCCACCTCAGTCCCACTTTAGATGGTGAATATCAGGCCCAAGAACATGTCCTGGCAAATAATGACTACAAACAGTCTCACTGCTGTGTTTACACTGTAGTGAAGTAGCGGTCACTTTTGCACAAGGATTACCTGCTCAAGCAATAAGCATGTGCTTGTGTTTTAACCCTACCAATACCTACAGAGAGTGAGATTTGGGGAAAGTTGGATTCAAAAGTGCAGTCAAAAAAAAACCCAAATCAGATTTTAAATATATAGGGTGGTCCCTACTACAATTCCCTCCATGTGTTTTATGTGCTTTGGTGACAATGTCACTCATGCATTATCAAGAAGTTACGACTGACAGCTGTCTTCTTTGAAAGGCCTTCACTTTCTATAGGGGCACAAGGGATTCACAGCTGGCCTGAGGTCAGGCTTTTCATTGCAAGGGCAATGAAAATCCAATGACACGTTCTTGAAGCTGTCTAGGCTTCAAGTTATTCCTGTAGTGAAGATACAATCTTTGTCTTCTCAAACATAGAAAGTTTTCCACATCAGAAGTGGCTAAAGGTACAATCCAGTACTCCACAGTAGCCCATACAGTACAACTTCAATGGGATTCAGGCATCCAAGTCCCAGCACACTCTCCAAAAATCCTTGGCCAAGTGCCCAAGAAGCACTTACTCCAAAGTCTAAGTATCCTGTTATTGCACATACCTAAAGAGGATACATTCTTTGCTGATCCAAACAGTTGAGTGCCTACTCAACTCTTTGAATTTACAAACTAAGCATGTCTTTACCACTAAAAGGACATAGCTGTCCACCTGTGCTAAGACCACAGCCAACAGTTACCCAAAGAATTTTCCTGATTTCAAAACATAGATAGGAAAGGAAGTGGTTCCTAGTGTTTTTATAATAGCTTTGTGATGAAAACACAAAGAAAGTCTGGATTCAAATCTTTCCTGTGCCTCCAGGGACTTGATTCAGTAGGCACTCTACCCACAAAGCATTGCAGTAGTCAGGAGAGGAGATGTGGTCCATCTGTTTAACTGAAGTTGTATATCTCTGTAGACAGCAATGAAAAAAATCAGAGTAAGAGGGGGATTAGGCAAGAGCAGTCTGACTCTGTAGCCTATTGATAGATCACTCTCCTGCAACTGATTCCTGAAAGCAAAGCAAAACACAGAAAACTCTGTTAAATTTTGCATTAGACACCTGTTACCTCAACAGTCTAAGTTCGCATTTTCATAAGAGAAACAGGGAGACAAAAGCATCCTACGTCTTTGGTTGTATTTGCCTAAAAATATGAATGCTTTTAGTGATATCATTCATTCAAGAGAAATAATTCTGCTGTTTTAAAATTACTTTTCTAGCCTAAACTAAGAGCCATGCCTTGTGGAAATTATTGTATCAGAAGAGACTCCCTACAGGAAATTGGCACTACCCAACTGATACAAGGAATATCGGCAACTTGGTACCACTGTCTTCATAAGTCTATTTTTCAAAAAGCAAATAGAAGATAACACTCACACATTTCTCCTGCTTGGTAAAAGTAAATGCATGAAGAATTATTCTATGTACTTCAACATAAGTTTTAACTGTGCAGTTGGGTAACTAAATATTTGTAAAGTAGTAAGTAGCACAGGCTTTCAGCATCAGTTCAGCACATAAGTGTCTGAAGTCAACACATTAAAAGTCTAGCCCGAATGAAAGGCATTCACCTTCAGTCTTTTTAAATTTGGAGTTTTCATGGCAGAGTCATTAATATCACATTCACATCTCTCTTAGTGAGCTCATTTTAATACTTGATTAAAAAATAAAGCATCTAAAACAAAAAAGATGACCTGGCTTAGAGCTTTTGTTCAATATAGTTTGAAAGACATATTTGCAAAATTTTCCACGGAGTTTGGCTAGTAGTATACTTCAAGGCTAGCAAGAAAGCTTGGGGTCTCAAGCCTCAGCAAGATAGGACAGATTCTTCGGCCATTATGTCCATTTTAATCTCCCTTTCCCCTTTCACTGGCTTTTTCCTCCCCTTCCCCTTCTATTATGCCCTATTCAAGAGAAAATGATCGTTTTCTTTTATTGGAAGTGTTGTCTTCAACTGACCACAAATGTCAACAAAAACAGACAACAAAATAAAGGTGGCATAAAATTTTTAATGTTTTCAAGATCCAAATATATGTGATCCACTTCTCAAAATCAACTAAGGACATTTCCTTATCAAAGAACAAATAGTGTGAACATACTTTCAGACTTTTTAAGGGACACAGTGTGAGGTAACAAAAAAAAAAATTGTACTCTCATTCAGTAAGGCATGTGTAAATTTTACTTGTTTTGTTAATTTACGATTGTTGGCTTTCATCTTTACTTCCTAGTCAAATGCCATATACAAACAGATGTTTGTATAATCCCCTTTTATAAAATTTTAGTTTTCACAGAAACATTAGAAAAATGTGGAGAGAGAGCTATATAACAGTGTCTTTAACATGTTACTGAAAGCTAAGGGGGAATAATAATTGAATTTATTTGTGCTATGAAATATAATTTTTTTAAATATCTATGGTAAGGATAAGCAACATAGTGAGGACCCCAGACTCACATTTACCATCCCATGCATAATCCACAGAAGCTCCCTGTAGCTGCTAGAGTAATTGCTTATGTGGAAAGTAAGTATTAGGAAAGTATCACTAATGCAATTTAGCAGCTGAAAGCAAGAAAGTGAGCTAGCACAGTGTAACCAGCCAGCTCTACACATACTACAGTTGGAAAAGCACTAACTTAGAATAATATTTCACAGTATGAGTTATATGTTTGCACTGGTTCTCTGTGTGGGACAGATGGAGAGTTGCCTTTCATGAGAAGTTTGATTATCTCCTTCACTGTATTACTTCATTGCATAAGTCTCACTGAAACAAGAGAAACTTTAGTGCCACTGATTGGTTGGAACAGAACAATACTCCATAGTAATGATTCCCTCCCAGGGCTTTCTGTAGAAAGGCATCAGAAACTAACAAGAGCAAGATAAACCAAAGGAAGAATTTCTCGCAGTTCCCTTACTTTGAAATAAATAAAATTAAAAAAAAAAAATAAAATCTGCACATGTCATGGTCACCCTGAGTTCCACGGAAATCTGATAAGAAATGTGGGCCCACTTCTGCAGAAGATTTTTACTTTACTTTACTTCTAAAGGAAGTCCAACATCTCTCTGAACAATGGCAAATGTGTTTCAAATAGACCTGTGCTTTCAGGGCTTTGGCCAACAACCATATGGCCCTGGTGACTGACTTTCCCCATCTGTGGTATCCAAAATACATGGTTTCATCTTCAAAATATGTTTGTTTTTAGCAGATTTATTACAGCTCTATTTCCTCCAGATTTTAACCTTTCTATCCCCTAGTGTGTTCATGCCCATTACTGGACCCATAGCATTATTCTAAAAGAGATGCCAGATATACCAATAAAATGGGACAAGTCTGGGTTTTAGTAAATAGTCCAGTAAAGTAGTTAAAGAATCAGGTATCGAGCAAAGCTTAACACCTGGTACCTTATGTAGTGCATACTTGCCATGACTCCAGACATTTGACAGGGACCCAAATCTCATCTCACAGAAGTGTTGCTGAGACTGTTAAATCCATCTGAATGGATTTAAATCCCTGTATACTAACAAAATCTGTACAGTTAGGGGTGTTATGAGATGTCTGCACGTTTTTTAGTCATCCTTCCTTTGGCACATCTTCCATCCTTCCTTTGGCACATCCTTCCATAAAAAGGGGAGGGCTTCCTGGGAAGCAGCTAACTATCCCATACAGAAGATGGGAATTAGTTGTGGAAAGGAATGCAGTTCCCAAAGAAAATTATTTTTTTTTGTAGCCTCTGTCACCTCTCCCTCTTCACCCCTAACCCATAACTTAGGAGGCAGATTGCGAAGTACACAGTCTTGAAAGAAACAAAGGCTTTTTTCCAAGAACTGCTTCAAAAGAATCTGATTTAAATCAACAACCAAAAAGGATTTCTGGATTAAGCGGATGACATTAATTAAATTCTTGCCAGTTTATTTTTCATCTGACATTGTGCATATGATCCTCTTAATGCTTAGAGAAAACATTCCGCTCATCAACTAGTCTCATCCATCTGGCAGCTCGTCTCTATCATGTTATCGGTCCTGTTTAAATGAACATGTTCTGCTATTTACATTAGAGCCATTTCCTTGCACGGGCACCAGCAGTCATGGGCACTGAGAGAGCTGACTTGCACTCCCTCTGCTGGTTATCTGATTGGCTGTGTGACTACAAATCACAAAATAACGGGCCAAAAAATTGACTATTACCTGCAAGCCAACCTACCACTACAACATGCACCATGTTCACACAGAGGGAACCGCCACTATGCTTGCAAAGCCAAGAACAGGACAAGAACTGCAAATACATACATAAAAATATTTATTTACCTATTTTTGGTATGATTTTGATATAATGCAGAATTATAAGGCATTGAAATGGCAGGAAAGAAGACTAACTTGAATCATGGGGACGTGAGAAGCAAAGCCACCCCAGATTAGGAGAGACAGACTCCTTGAGGGTCCTGACAAAAGCCTAAGACCAGCCTAGGTGCTTTGAATGGTCTCCTCAAGATGTCTTCACTGCTTCTAGAAATATCATTGGGAAACTGCTAATTTAGGTACATACATGAGACACTTGCAATTTAGTGTAGGGAGTGCTCTGAAGTAGAGTACTCAGTGGTAAGTCCTATACTAATGCTGTTTATTTTCTTTTTAATTTGCACAGTTTGATCTCTTTCCTTTCTGATTTTAAACCTGGATGTAGAGCATGACTGCAATATTTCTAACTTTCTGTGCTTGTACATGATGAAACTGGTAGAATTTGTCATTCCTGAGTCTATGTTTCTCTTTCCAGCATATGCCAAACTCCAATCTCTGTAACTCTACAAGACCCGGTCCTTTTAAGGGCAGACATACCGTCTGTAGTGAAATCTATTGTGTACTATGACTCCTATGCCTTGTGAAATTATCCATGTTTATGACATAACAGCAGCAGATGAAGCTGAAGTCAGACATGGAACGTAAGGGTGCCAGATGTCCCAATTTTCATGGGACATTCCCACACTTAAATAAAACTCCCACATCCTGTTGACAGGAACCATTGTCCCAAGACCTGCACATGGAGCACCCTCCTCCCCTCTCTTGCAGGGTGGGAGTAATACATGTGGGGCTTCCCCCCCACCCTGGGAGTGTCTCAGATTCCTGCAGCTGCAGCACCTGCAGCCAGAGATAGGGAATAATGGAGAGGGAACTTCTGCGCACAGCTAATTCATACAATGAGCCATGCTGTCCCCTTCTTTCCACTCTCACTTCTTCCCACTCTTTTGCAGAGACTGCACACAAGTTTGTGCTGGAGCAGTCGGAGTAGGGAGCTGCCAAGGACACACATGAGAGCACTGAGCAGCCCTGCACAGCACAGGAATTGCCATGAACTCCCAGGGCCGCCTTGCAAGCAGCTGCTATTGGAACAGCTATACAGTTTAATGATTTCTTTCCAGATTCTGCTGGATAACAGAAGAGTGAGAGGGGGATTGGACAGGAGGCTGAAACTGAAGGTGCAAAGAAAGGCCAGCCAAATTTTGAAGTACATGTTCTGTGGCCATGCAGCTCCTTGTGTTGACATGACTAAATGCAGCTCTTCCCCTGGGCTCCCATAGACTTCTCTACTGTGTAATAATCACCATTTCTTGACATATTTGAAAAAACATCTTTTGCTTTCTTACTATCAGTTCAATTGTCTCTCCTCATGAGAAACTGAGGGAGGAGATAGAGTTTTCTGGAGTCCCACCTGCTTTACTTCATGGAGTTTCCTACACTTACACCTTTACAAAGCAAAGGATTCACCCCTGAGAAAGATGTGGATTGAGAAAAACCCTCAGGTCTGTACAGAAACTGGATTTTGCCTTTGCAGATCCAGTACACATCAGTGCAAGGCTGTCAGCCCCACAGACGTAACAGTTTTGTCCAAACTTCCTTATAACAAAGAGCACCAGCTGGGCCATAGAGAGCAGCTGTAATTTAGAAGGAATTTCAACTTCTCGGTTCAGTCAGGGGAAAAGAAGAATAATATGGGATGTGGTATAGTTAAGAGTGAATGTGAAATATTGAATATATACCCACTTCTAATTAGGACAAAGAAATGGTTTTGATAGCTGTACTTGAGGTCAAGGTCAAGTTTGCACACCCATGTGGCTTGGGTCAGCTGCATCCATTCTGCCTGCTTGGGATAAAGGCAAAGGGTGAACCTTGCACCCCCTTTCCTGCCTCCCACCCCACAAAGCCTGAAATACCCTGACTGGAGAGCCAGATGACTTTCTGCAGGCTAGAGTTTAAGTGAGACCAGTGTGTGGGCAGGGTGGATGACAGGGAAGCTACAGTCCAAAACCAGGCTTGGTCCCGAGACTTTCAAGATGCTGTAGACATGCCCACTTCTTATTGTCAATGCTGGCACATGAGAATGGATGTATTTATAAATTTTTATTTCTTTCAGTAGTCCTCTTCATGAACTAAGCTTAAGTCCACCCTCTTCATCTGTGAATTCCAGCACATGCTTGCCAAGCAATTTTTAAAAATCACCTTCCCTCACAGATTTGGCTAAGTCTGTTTGCATGAAAGAAAAGCAGCATTAGGTGCTTGCAGCCACATACAACTCAGCTACAGTGAGACTGCATGGCAGAGAGCATGTATAAGTAAAGCCTTTTAATTTTTGTAAAAAATACCAGAGAGATTTTGTGAAACTAGACAATATATTTGCATGGCATCTGTGAAAAGAGGTATATAGGTCCATTGTGCAACTTCAGAATTGAGCTCTTCCCAAATTTCTTCCAAATTTTTCAACATTCTACTTAAAGATACAAGAGAGACTTCAGTTTCTTCCAGTTGAACTACTTCACTATCATGACACTGAAGCAGGAACAGCTCTTACCCTGAGGACAGCAGGGTCCATCCTCTCTAGAACCATACAGTTTTTGCTAACATTTTTCTGGGTTGGGTTGGGTTGGGTTGGGTTGGGTGGGTGGGTGGAGTTTTTTGTGCTTTTTCCTTCTCCCTCTTGGGCCAAGCTCATTTGGCAAAAGTGCTAGCACCAAACCCAGCATCACAACAAACCAGAACATGAACATACAACTGAATAGCAAGTGCACTGCACGTCCATGGTAGCTCCCAGTGAGGATTCCCCTGGCTGTCTCCAGTCTTACAGAAACTGATTTGTGGGAACATGTGCTAAACACAGAAGTAATGCACAGGAGAAACATATAAGGTCCTGACATACTGCCTATCCTTTGATTTAATTTCTATCAGAGTGATATATTTGATTGATTTTCTTTGATTCATCTTTCCTTTTCTTAACAAAGCTAAGTAAGGTAGATTTTGTTGTTGAAAAACAAGTTTAGTTCACCTGCATTCATGGAATGACTTTTGGTGGGCACCTTGCCAGGTCTCCAGGTGAACAGTGACAACATGTGGCAACTTGGGATAGATAGATGCAAAGACGGATGCAAAGGAAAATGTTTCAGGATTCTCTATAAAGCAGTTAACACTTTTCTCTTTTTTAATAGATAACATTAAATAGTCTCATCTTGTTAGTATCCTCATAATAATACTTACACTGTTCCTGTTTTGTATAATATCATTCTCTTAAACTTTCATTGTGTTCTACATGCATGTGCACACACATACCACAGACACACATGATTTTCTGCTGACATCCCTACCAACTAAAAATGTTCCACTGCACTGAAGTGTTATTTTGCATGTGACTTTAACCACCTTTTCCACACATGCATTCTTAGCTCATAAGAACATGTTCTCTCAGTCAGCTTAAACTATGTTGTTTGAGACTCTTTTTTACCAAGCATCCCAGGTTGCTCTTAGCAATCTGTCACTGAGGTTATTTGCCTTTCCAACAGCATTTTTTGTCATCTACATTTGCCATAATGAATCTGTATTTTGTTTAAGATTACAAATTTTAAATCTTAGTCTTAATTTGCCAGCATCAAGACAATGAATTCAGATCTCTGTGACATTGTTTTAGGAATATTTACATTCCCACTTACAGATACACTTTGTAATCTGTTGAACAGATTTCAATGTGGCTGATATTGTGTCTCCTGATTTTCCTATACTGCAGTTTTTCAGATGTCATATGAAAAGAAGTCAAATACAGTATGAACATAAATTTCTGTCAGAAGAGTCACCCTGAAAAAACAGGCCTACATGCTCATTGAGAAATAATCTGTGTTCTCAAGTATGTTGACTGGAATTAATTATGCAAATATCCTTTAAATCTTTAGCAGCTTCTTCACTCATGAGCCTCTCGCTCAGAATCAGTATCAAGATACACTTATGCTGGTCACAGATTTTCTCTTTTAAAATACTAGAACATTAACTTTTTTCCATAATCCTGGAAAGTCCCCCATTTTGTAAGTCTTGTTTAAAATCAACATGAATGTCTCAAGGAGCTCATCTGCTAATTTCTTTAATACTCTTGGTTACAAGTTATACAGTCTACAGGATCTAAAAATGTTTCACTCTTAATTTTGTCATTTAATGTCTGCTCCAGCTACTGATATAATGGAATGTATTTCATTAGCATTGTATGACATGAAAAAATTCTCCTACTTCAAATACAGAACAGAATAGAAATTTTTACTGTATACATCTGACTTTGTTATGTGTCTGAGAACCACTTTTTATTAAATATCCTTGCCTTTTCTTAATGGCTAAGATAATTTTTTGTTGCATACAAGACCTATACCATAGTTAAAGTTATTTCTAATAATTTAAATCATTCCTTTCATGTCCTTATACACAAGGTATGTTGTTGGTTTGTTTTTGGTTTTTTTTTTTATTTTATAGCTTTAGCTTCTCTTATCCAGTAGTTGTATTCTTAGTTGCAATCTGTAATGCTTTGCTTTTATTTTATCTGTTGGTGTCTTCCATTTTTAAACTTTTTGTCTTCACTGTCCATTTTTAACTTAGCTTTCAATAAAATAAGTTAGCATTTGTGATTATAAAACTGGGCTTTGAAGCCATGGGATCTAACAAACAACCCATTAATAGTGGGGGGGTTTCCTTCAATATTGTCTGCAGTTGCTTTCAACTTTGGAAAGTTAGCTTTCAAAAGAGCCATGTATTTTAATAACTGGCCTCAGTCATTCTTTGGTTACATATAAAATATGAACTAGGTTCTTATTAATTGTGTTAAGAAAATATTGGTTTCTAGTTCAGTGATTAATTCACCATTTTCCATCCTAATGAGATTTAAGATGAAATAACTTCAGTCAGTTCTACTCTTCGCACTCTTTTGTTTCTGTAACTTTCAGGTATTCCTGGAGTCATGCGCTGGTGACGTCATGAGATCTCCCAGATGACTTGAGTCCACATGATAATTATTGCCATACATATCCCACATGCAATTATTCTTTTGGCGTATAGATGGAAGCTGTTTGAGGAACTGTTGATGTTGTCATCTAAACTGATGAAATAAATAACTTCCAAATCAATACTTAATTTTATGAATTATCAGTGAATACTCTGACTCATAAGCACAGAACAACTTTCACTTGATAATGATTCAGTTGTTTCAGATTTTGCCTAATCTGTTTTGAAAATTATATTATTAGAATAAAATTCTGTATTTTTATTTCTGACACTGAGGATGTTACTTTTAAAGATCATTATAGGTGTCTGCTGCAGAGCATATTTTCATTTCACTTGTATTAAGCTAAGACCAGAATAACGTGTAAAGAAAATACACCACTTTCTTCAGGTATTTAAGTGTTTTCCGTTTCAATCTATATTTTCTCAAAATCTCAGATCAAAAGGCCTTATCTGCCACACAAATAAATTGTTGATTAGGTCAATAAAAATCAATTGTCTATGCAACAGTTCTAGTTCAATTTGTAATGAATAAGAAAATTGTGCTTTTTACCTCCCCTTCCCAATATCAAGGACTTCTTGGAATTGCCAGTTCATACTGACAAGTGCTTAGATCTGTAAGACATTCCATCAAAGGCAATAGGACAATGATGCAGTCACCAACATATGAGCAAGGGCTCTACAGAACAAGTTTTATGCATAATTAATATATAAACTTTAGATTATGCATTCACAAAACATTTATTTTGTTCCTTTAAGATGTCTACATCTTGTAATATGGTATCTGTTCCCTGAGGAGATGGCAGATTTCTAAAACATAAAATCAACAAATAGTGAATTATTTTGTTTAAGTAACACTATTTCTGTTGCCTAGGTATATATATAAAAGAATAAACATTTTCCAGATATTCTAACTTACACAATTTTTTCACATGACTATTCATAAATCACTAATAGAAGATCATGAAAGTGGCCAAATGAAAACAACTGTAAATTTTTCAATTACCATAATTTAAACGTTGTCTGTACAACAGCACAGTTTCCATTTTCACTAATAATATCTTGCTAAGAAAATAATGGTTTTAAAAGCTTATATGTGCTATCTCTTCAAAATTAAATGGAATTTCAGAGTATTGTTTTTCAGACCCCCATCCCCAAAACATGCTTTTAGATATCCACACTTTAATTAAAATATACAAAAAATCATCAGAATTATAGAAAAAAAACCCCATGTATAACTAAACTAATAAATGGAGTGAGAGCTAAGAATATGCATGTGGACTGTCATACTTTGCAAGCAAAGACTTGCAGAGCCATTCATCAACGAAACAAATCCTGCCAAACACGATAAGATCTGTCATACTCCAGCCAAATTGGTAAAATAAATGTAGAAAGCAGGAATGTAATGTGATGTGACTAATCCTGAGACACAGTACAACAGAAAGGAAGGTTCTTAATATGGCAAGGAAAAATATGCTCGTGATACACTGAAGGCTGAAGATGGAAATGCTGAAGACTTCTTTCCCCAGTCATGCCTCACAAAGAGCTTTGAAAATGTCATACACATTTCTAACGTACTTCACAGAATTTAAAGTAGCCTTTCAAATTATTATTGTTTTTTAAATTTTGGATGCCTCAGTCCAAATTTTCTGGAGAAATCACTGCCTGGTTTCCGATTCAGATTTTTTAGAAACCTAACCTATTTGGCATTAGTGGAGGAGAGCAGATTATTCGGAGTGAAAAATGCCAGGTACTACACTCCTATGGAAGTCTGACCACTAGTAGCACAAAATCACCCTCTTGGAAATACATCCATGCAGGGGAGAACCTTCGAAAGGAGGGAGCATTACTTGATTTGAATTGGCCTTTCAAATTATGCACATTCACAGGGTGGAAAGAGTTGGAGGTCCTACAGGGCCACTTTGTTCAAAGACAAAATCCAGAGCGTTCTTCTGCCCTGAGGGTCTCCCTTTGGCAGGGCACAGCTGCATTGCTCTGGGGGAGCACTGGGAGGAATTCTGTCCCCCAGAGAGAAGGTCTTCCTCAGGGGCTACCAAGCCATCCCTGCCTAGCAATAACTTTGTTTGGCTGACTGCACTCACTGCATTTTATAAATAATAATAATAATAATAATAATAATAATAATAATAATAATAATAAAAAAACAGATTACAATTTAAAAAAAAAAAGAAAAAAAAAAAACAACCAAACAAACAAATTCCTTCACAGGCTTTAGCTTTTTTTTTTTTTTTTTAAATAGTAATAAACAGTAAAATTTCTACGAGCACAACATCTGTGAAAAGAGGCAATTTCTTTTACTGTGTCAATGGATATAGTTTGAAAAAGAGACAAGTTTTCAGATGGATTGGTTAGTCTAAAGATACTAGGTCTTGCTTCATTCATACAAAGGATAGCGTGCTTCATATGACAATATAACTTTGCCATTTTTTTCTACTATTGGGTCCAATTGGCATCACTGGCAAAACATACTTAGAAACCTGCTTTTTTTTTTACAGCTATCTGTACTTTTATTATTAAAAAACATTACTCTGTCAAACAAACCTCTCCTCCACTCCTCTGCTTAGGCCAGCACATTCATTTGTTACTGATATTACATCTTTTACACAGTTGTATCTCTGCTAATTTAATTTTTATCTCAGATTAAATTTTCTTTAATGCCTTAATACCATTTATAATACTATATATGATATAATATTACAATAATATTGTTATTATAGCCACTCCTCTACAGCACTATGTGCTGGATTATAAAAGGCTGATCCATTGACAACACAGTTCACAGCTTTCAATTTCAGATTGAATACATTGAAATTCCAAAACAAGAAGATCCAAGATTCAGCTGAGAAGGCTAACTCACAGGATGCAAAATAAAATTTGAGAACTACTTAATCTGGGTTTTATCTCAGCATTAGGGTTTTTTTTGCATTACTCTTGAAATTACAATAATACTTGTTTGAAATCATAATAATACTACATGTATTCCATTTAAAAGGAAAGAATCAAATGCATTCTTTCTATGTAGGTCTCAACTTTTCCATCAGGATCTATGAAACAGTAAGTAGGATCTGACAGATCCCATTATTCAAAGTGGATGAACTCCTTTCTTATTGTAGCTGGTCATAAAACTTGGCCCAAGCCTATTACTAGTAATATCCCTTTATAGCTGCACTTACTTTTAAACTGTAAATCTGTTTTACATCTATGGAAAAAATACAGTCCTGGTGCACCTGGACTGAGGACGCAGCTCTGGGTAACTTATTTTATGAATTTACACTGAATTAAATAAGGAGTACTACCAGCATCTAGCAAGTATTCTTTCTCCTGAGGCTGCAAATCAGCAAGAAAACATTTCTTAAACTGGCATACTGAAAGATCTGGGTTTACAATATGTTGTTTGAAAGTGTTCTGGTTAAACAGGAACTGACAGTCTGATTGATAGCTCCTATTTCTTTCCTTATTGTCGCAAATTACTTTCAGGATGCTAGTAATAACACAGTGTTAGACTCCTATAAAAGGTGCAACTTCCCACCTGGGCTTTCACCATGAAAAATTTTGTCGTATTAGTGGAAATAATTTTGCTGAACATTTAAATCCTGCATCCTGGAGGACTGTGTGGTGCAGGAGACTGGTAGTCTGTTCCTAGCAAAAGCTCAGGCTCAGTAGATACCAACTGCTATTTCTATACAGGGACTTTTCAGTGTCCTTTGTCAAATGAGTTTAGGCTAACCATTAGCTAATGATTATCCTGAAATTCCTTTCATTAATAGTGCTATAAGTACACTGAAGAGCACTTCTCAGTGACATGAGGACTAAAAAACTCAGGTACAGAATAAACGAAAAGGAAGCGATTTTTCAAATAAGATGTATTTTTGTTGTTGAGCTCCTTCCCACATGATTCAAAAAGCAACAAGAAAAATGACAGGGGAAAATCCATCAAGAGCTGTTAAAAACAGAGACACCACCTCTGTCCACATCTGTGTGGTTTTATTTTTGAAGTATTTATTTCATATTATAAAAGACATCTATCTGTAAAACCCTAGATTGCTTTAGACAGGGAATATATTGCAGGGCATATTTACTTGATTGCTTGTCATGTTCTTGTTGAAGTGTCTGATGTCTTTCACAGCTAACAGCAGGATGAATTCTTAGTTTGAGCCAGTGTGGATAGTCTTGTGTTATTACGCTTTTGCTTTATGTTGTTAAGCTGAAAACAGCTGCCTTCTTCAGAGCAGACTCAAACTGTGGGGATTACAAAGTTATAATTTCCCTTGCCTATAACTTTCAACATTTTTACTATTTTGTTCTTTTAAAGTAAGTCCCTAGTGCCTTCTGCTGGTTTTGAAGACTTTGAGGAAAATACAGTAAATTCAAAGACTGCCACAAGATATGTAAAGCCTGATTTCTTCAACTGATTGTATCTGTATCTGTCACAACATCTAGACAAGATTTTCTGATGCTAACCTGAGATGCTTATGGAAACCAAATCCCAGCTTCATATTGTTATAGTAATGAAGTGCACATTAACTCCTCCTTTCCTTGTCCCTGTGTGAGCATGAAAAGAAACAGAAATGTGTATTTCATGAGGGAGAGAAGTGCATTAGACACAATCAAGGGACCAGGTCTTATCCAGGGCTCATCTGTGCCTAAGCAGATGAGCACTGATGCAGGTTGTGAAGTCCTAGTAACAGGCCATTGGATTTTATTCTCGGGACTCCAAATAAATCCAGAATTTCAGGACTACTGAGACCTTGGCCATTCCTCATGTCACTGGAGTTGTTTTAAAATATTTCTCTGTCTTCTGCCAGCAAATAAACTGAGTAATCTGCTATCCAAATGCTATTAAACAGAAAGGAACACAGAAAAGAACAAAAAGGAAGTGTAAAGACTTGATTCAGCTGCCTAAGCATAGGTATAAAATGTCTTTTGAAATATCTTAGAAAATCATGCTGCCTTTCAGATGCTGCATCAGAAGGGCTTGGGTATCCCCCAGGTCCTGTGTCATATCTCCCAGGCATGTAAGCATGCCCTAGATACCCTCAATCAATCCAAATATCACTAGATGCCTGAGTTTAGGCCTCTGAATTCAGTCATAGATTAAGTTGTAGGTTATGTAGATGGCTAAAGTTTCATTAATCTTATTCAAAAGAACTTCTGCTTTTGAATCTAGATTTTGACACACCTCTCTGTAACCCTGAGGAAATAATTTAATTTTCCTGCCCTACCTTCGCTATCTGAGATACAGGATTAGTTCTGCTCTATATTCATGAGAGTAAAACAGGATGTTTATGGCAACAGACTACTTAACATGTAAACTGCTCAATTTTGATTAGGATTGTGGTTTGTTTGGTTGGTAAGTATGCATCATAATGCACAAAAACCTTCCATTAAATCTGAATAAATTTTAATAACTGTACATAGTTATCAGCAGAATAATCTTTTTCTCCATACAACAGGATATATGTAGGTTTGAAAACCTCCTAAGTGATAGGCGTTTAGCCACAAAGGACAGATGTCGTAGTGCTGGGAAAGACCTGAGAAATCTCAGATCCATCTCAGTCCTGTAGCACATAATATACAACATGCACACAACACCACAGATTTTTCATGAGAGCCTCAAGAGAAGCATAAAACTGAGCACCACTGGATGTAACATTTGCTAAATGCAGAAAAGAGCAAAACCTTCCAGCAGCATTATTAACCATGCCTCAGGAGTCTTCAAGCAGATGTCATACCTATTAGGGAAATGCAAACCACAAAACAGTACAGCTTGATTTCCAATAATGCTACAATCTGGTTCTGCATCTGAGAAAATTATTAAGGTATCAACAGCAAAACTTTTTCCAGACGTTTCATAATGCCTCAGAAGAGCAACTTTTACAGGCACTAGATCTGCAGCAACCAGCATATTCCTGTTTCCAAGATAGTATAATTATCCTGCAAATGGAAACCAGTACAAAAAGAAGTCACCATAAAGGGATAGGAACTGATATCCTATAAGTTTTGAAACAAACAAACAGACAAAAACCCACAAGAGAAAAACAGACTTGGGTCCTCTGGAAACAATCATGACAAACCTCCCCTTTTGAACTGTAGGACACAGTCTGAGGAATAGATCTTAAGAAAAGCTCTCATTGTCAAGTGCAGGAAAAAGAAACATTTCAGTAAATACATTAATGCTACAAAACTGTAACTGAAATGAGTAGCTTTAAAAATTCACGCTTTGGCTGAATTTAATGATCTTCATAATCTCCTGGTGTCAGATAATTGTCTCTCACTGTCTTTTTTAAAAAAATATAAGTAAAATATTTAGATGCCTATTTGCCATATTTGACATAAATTGATCTGTTTTATAACATATCTTTATAAGACAGCTTCTTCTTGAAGCAAATTTCACATCAGTTTCAGCTACAGGTTTGATGCACATGATAGGAGCATTCAACAGTGGCAAACTAGTATCAGAGGTCTACAGATGAACAGATATCTTGTGGCATCTTCTTTCCAAATACCTGCATATAACATGTGAGACAGAAGAGGTGAAGTGATCCTGCATCAAGGAGTGGGAAAAAATGACATATGATAGTGCTACATCCTCCATTGCCACCTGGTATTTCCCTCTGGGCTTGCACACATCTAAAAATTAGTTATTCTGTAAGATACATATCTACTGAAGTATTCAGCATTAAACCATGCTTACTTCAGATGAGCCTTCCGGATGTTCTCATCTCAGGGCATGAACACTGAAGCAAGTAAGTCACAAAAAGGAAAAAGTCTAAGTATTAATCTAGAGCAAACTGTATTGCAGGCATGCATGCATAACAGAGTAGTCTGTGCTCCAGAAAGAGTGAAGTCAGCAGGCTGTTCATTCAAAACTGGGGAAGCATGAGAAAATCACCTTTTTCACCTAGAGATGACTCTGCCTCCTTGCGAACAATGAGACAGCAATTCTGGGTTTCTCTATCACTGATTTCTTTCCAAGAAACCTTAATTTGTAATGTGTCCATGACTTAATAGAAATAGACCATTACTCCTTTCTGATAAAGTTATTTAACCACCAGGATGCATTTGACTTATTTCCTCTCAAATGGATTTTTTTGCTGTATGTTTTAAATTCATTCATCTTACCAGATAGGATGGACAAATGAGAAAGATGCAAACTGTAGAATCACCTAGAATCTTTGAAAGAAACACAAAAGCACATTCCCTCCTACTTCTCATAGGTGAACATAGAAGGGGCATGCAGAAGATCACATGTTGAAGTCTCATCTGCTCAGGGTAACAGTGAGGATAACAAACACTGAAAAGCAAATATTGGCTCTATGAGCTGTGGCAAGAAACCCTTTTTCTTGCTTTATTATGCATATGGGTGAGATGGATATTGGTTGCTTACACAGGTAAGGATTTTCTTACACAGGCACATCTCTTCAATAGCTCATATAGAAATGTATTATGCTTTTTTGAAGGGGTATAATTAGTGAAAGAGACACTGTGGCTAGTTTCACATATAAGAAAGCAAAACTAAGTTTTCACCCTAAAAAATCTGCAATTTAAAAGCCCAAGTCTTGTTTGGAATGAAAATAATGTCAAAACAGCATTTTTCTTCAGCAGGACACATGAAAAAACAGTACATTAACTTTTTTTTTTTTTTTTTTAGAACTTGCATAAATATGAATACATACTATAAATACAATATATCTTACTAAATGTACATTTTATAGATTGAAATTGTATATTTGTATTGATTTATGTGTTTAAGTTTCAAGGGACAACAGTTTCGGGGAGATACCAAGCTGAAGTACCGTGGTTTACTGTAGGAAGCAAAAGCTTTCTTTCCTCATCCATTAAAATGCCAGGAATCAATATATAAATGACAGTTAAGACACTAAGTAGCAATTATTCCTATATCTGTTCATTTTAGGCAACCTCAGCCTTATCTCTCACTTCCTTCAAGATAGGATAAAATACAGAGTCAGGTATTATAAGCTGAATCTATAGATTTTCTTCCAGTATTTTACTGCTACACTTAGCACTAAAACAAGTTACCGGCAACCACAGCAAGGGAATTTATGACCTTACAAATGGAGGCAGCATGTGATAAATACCATACTATCAGTTGTTCAGGTAAGTAATATGTGCTCTTGTAAAACCTGTACTGAAAGCTGAGTAATTTATGAAGTAAAAGAAGTCTGGCTTCTTTAACCTCTCATGCTAATTTACTTTAAGATAACATGAGGATAGACTTGTGTACCACCCTCTTCTGGTATTTTTAATTGCTATGTCCTCTCTCTTTCATTAGTGTATCCTATTTCTTCCATTTATCATGTAAAAGGAGCGAATGTTATTTCACCTTTAAAACCGAAATCCTTCTTCCTGATACAGGCTGATGGTTTCCAACCTTTTTTTTTTAAGGAAAAAAAAAAAAAAAGGAAATTGCTTTTCTGGCCAGTGGCCATACTGAAGTTGAAAACATGTCTTTTAGTAAAGGTAAAGCATCCTAATGAATGACTTGCTTTTGAAAGAACAAGACACAATCCTTGCAGTCATTCAGTATAAGTACTAACACCAGGGAAAAAAAAAAAAAAAAGAGGGAAAAAAAGATAACTTCCCATGTGTATACAGCACATATCACACTGAGCACGGAAAACCTTGGTTTCAGCCAATCAGCTTTCTGACTCTAGTTCACTAAAAGGAGAAAAGGCTGAGGTCCAAGCTATGTTCAGTTGACTTATGAAGAACAGGAATGGCTCTGGGTATTGCCTAGCAATTGCTTAGAGGCTTTAGATAGGCAGGTCATCTCTGAGCCCTTGGTTTTCTTGTGATCCTAAAAGTTTAGGGCTTTATAAATGGAAATTCTTATGTCTCTGTAGCAACCCCTAACCTTGGAAAGGTTATTTATCTATTTAAGCAAGGCAAGGCTAGTCTAATAAAAGACATTACCATTACCTCCAAACTCTGCCTTGCCAATATCCTTAGTTCACCACAGCTACAACCACACACTACAGACACTACAACACTACAGGTACTAGAGACATTACATATATTTTGTCTGCTTAGAATACCTTTTATATTCTATACCATCTCAAAAAATCACTTTATCTGTGTTAGACAACCAACTTATGCCCCTGGCTGGTACCTGCAAAGAAGTCTGCAGAGGATTCAGTTCAAGCACAAGTAAACACATACTGATCAGCAGTTGTACAGCATTTGAGATGCCACTGATGCATTTTCTAGATCTCCACTGACTGTAACTGAATTTGGATAGCTCATTCACCAACATCAGGACAGAATCAACTGACTAGCACCTGCAATTGAATCCCAGCCCTGGCATATTTCTTTACTAGCTACTGTGTTGTCTCAGACCTAAATGGTTGCTGCCAGATGTGAAAGCCAGTGAAGCACTAGCTAGATACTTTCCCCCTCTCTTATTCCCCATGTGAAAGTTAACTACATGGTCTTAAATATTAAAATCACCGAATCACAGAATCATCTAGATTGGAAAGGACCCTGGAGATCATCTAGTCCAACCGTTCGCCTAGCACAGTTCCCACCTACAGCATATCCTTATGCTCCAAATCGACCCTACTCTTGAACACCTCCAGGGATGGGGACTCCACCACCTCCCTGGGCAACACATTCCAACACCTAAAAACCCCTTCTGTAAAGAAATGTTTCCTAATATCTAGTCTGAACCTTCCCTGGTGCAACTTGAGGCCATTCCCTCTTGTCCTGTCGCTTTCTACTAGGCTAAAGAGGCTCATCCCCAGCTCTCTGCAACCTCCTTTCAGGTAGCTGTAGAGGGCGATGAGGTCTCCTCTCAGCCTCCTCTTCTCCAGACTAAACACCCCCAGTTCCCTCAGCCGCTCCTTGTACATACGACCTGTGCTCCAGACCCTGCACCAGCTTCGTTGCCCTTCTCTGGACACGCTCGAGTCATTCAATGTCCTTTTGTAGTGAGGGGCCCAAAACTGAACACAGGAATCGAGGGGCGGCCTCACCAGTGCCAAGGACAGCGGTAAGATCCCTTCCCTGTCCCTGCTGGCCACGCTATTGCTGACACAAGCCAGGATGCCATTGGCCTTCTTGGCCACCTGGGCACACTGCTGGCTCATATTCAGCCAGCTGTCAATCAACCCACCCAGGTCCCTCTCTGACTGGCAGCTCTCCAGCCACTCCTCCCCAAGCCTGTAGCGCTGCTGGGGGTTGTTGTGGCCCAAAATAATTCTTCAAAGATTCTTATTGTTCTTAGGAGTCATGACACACCAGTAAAGTAGTGCTGCAGCCACTGCTGCAGGATTTTTGCTGTAGGACATCTGTTCTGTTGAGCAGGAAATTATTATATCCTCAGAAGTAGAGAGTAGAAGCATATACTGCAAGACAGTGCCTGGCATCTTGTTCCCCCACTTGCTGCCTAAAGAGGTGCCACCATAACAGTCTTGCCACTTAACTTTCTGTCAGGGCCCTCCATTCTTGTAGCAAAGAGTGTTAATAATTACCTGATACATAACAGACTTAAGCAAAAAAAGTGATTGCTCAGGCAGTTATCCTGGAAGCAAACAGTGTGCTGAATCTCTTGATATTTCTCTACCAAGAGCTAGAAAGTATCACTAGTATCTCCCCACTCATCTTGCTGTGTAGAGTTAGGAAAAGATGATGTGTCACTTAATTAGTTAGAGATTTATCAATAGTCATTTGAAAGATAAGAGGTGCCTAAAATAACATATTGGTAGTTACACCTTCTCTAAACCCATCCAGTAATTTTAAAGTCTGCAGATATGGTCAGGAAGAAATCCAGCCATGCTCTGTAGAAGCAGATTAGACAGCTTTGAAGGGTGGACCCTTAAGCATGTGTAAATACAAGAGTCTCTGACTACAGAGATAACAACAGTGAAAGTACCTAAGGCAGGTGCCATCCAATTCTTCTGTCACCTAGTAAAAGGGGGAATAAACTAACAGAAACTCAAGAACAAGGAAGTAAGAACAGTGAGTCTGGCTCAGCTGCTACTTAAATTGGTCATGCAAAAAGATCGTTCTTATCTTTAGGGGACCTGCTACACACTGCTAGAAAGGACCTCTTTTTCTCCTTTTTCCTTGTTATTTTTCCTTTTTTTAATTTTTCTTTTTCTCTTTTTTTTCTTTTTCCTTTTTTTATTTCTCTTCCTCTTTTTTTTTTTTTTCCTGAAATATTAACTATATAAAACAAGAGTTGATCAAATAGTAAACTTAGAGGGTGGAGGATTCATGTTACCACTTTCACATAATACAAAGAAATAGTATGTTATCTGATTCAGCACATTTTTAGAGAAATAATATAATATGCAGATCATTTAATCTCACCATTAATTTGTGCCATAAAAAGTAGGACCTAGGAATTCCCACACGCTTTGCTTTTAAGTGTATAACAACACAATATATTTCAGTTAGTATTTGACTAAACAGTTAAAAATAGTAAAAACAGCTGTTACCAAATTTACGTGTCCTTCAGGGCTGACACATCTTGGCTACCTGGCAAAACAGGGTAAATTGTTATTCTGGAGACAATTATGCAACTTGCTTTTTTCAAACGAGACTTTTGACAGATACAGCTGTGCCTCACATTCAGTAAGCAAGACATTTTTCCTTGGAAATGTTTTTTCAAATTTGTGAGTAGTAAAAGAACATATGATACCTATGTACTAGTACAGTTTGTTTAAACAAACAAAACAGTAACATACATAAAATCAAGACATTTTGATTTCTCCCTCATCATCATTCTTTTCTCACTTTAAGGATACAGATTCTTATTTTCATGGGATTGTGCCTATCAGAAACTGAGGTAGGAAGCAAAGTTGGTGTCAGAAGCTCTAGCCCATGCTGTGTTCACCCTTACACCAGGAGACAGTATCCTATGTTTGTACCAGACCATGTTTTCTTTCTCCAAGCAAAAATGTAGAATTGAGTAATTTTTCCAGATTTTCAGATTACTGTCAATCCAACAGGAGTATTAGCATGGAACAAGATGCTTAACATCTGGAAGAACTCAGCACTTTCTGTGCAAGGTTGACCTGCACAGCCTGAAGAAGTCCAGCACATACTAGGCACATGGGTCCTGGGGAGTTTTAACATCTCAGAGATTCATTAGGTTTATTATACTTAGGCTGCAAACACTGAGATAAGGGTATGTCACAAGAACTGCTGTTTTGGCCAGTGACGTTTGTCTTCTGAAGGTGGAGACAGGAAGAGAAAGGTCACAAACAGGGACCTAAAGGATATTGGATTTGGAAGGAGAAAAATATTGAAGCAAAAGACAGAATGAGTTTCAGATGGTCACATCACTCAAGAATGAGTTAGGCACAGCATTCTACGAAAATGACAATAGAAATCTTTCTCCACCAAGTATTTTGTTTATACAATGTGTTTAAGGCATTTCAAAATGTCTTTGGGGTATTTTAAAATGTCTTTAGAAACATATGTTCACTGTTCTCATGTCCTTCCTATAAAGCCAAGCTATCTTTGTACCAAGACTGCTACTATTAAGGGTTTAGACCAACCAAGTTGAAGACTACTATTTTCTTAGAAACTTTAAGGAATTTCTAAGATTATGTTTTTCAATCTATCTGTTAGAATGTTATAATCCATTATCATGCTATTAACCCTGTGGAGAAAAACTCCCCTTAATAGAAAAAACAACTTGTTCTACCAAAAAGCTTATGTCCTTAAACAGAACTTTATATTCACAATATTATTATTTATAGAACTGCGTCTTTACTAATGGCCTAGATCAGAAGCTATCCCCTTAGCAAACCACTTAAATTCATGTTTAGATCCTGTCTACTTTAATGATACTTAATAACTCTTTCAGCATTTTGCTGAACTGAGGCCTCTTCCAACAAATTTTGAAAAGTATTCATTAAAAATTTCTTTACTCCAAGTTCTCTTACAATTGTGCTCATGTCATTTGGGAACCTAATGTCAAAGCTTGGAAGCTGCATTAAAGACAAGTCATTGTTTACTTGTTTTTCTTTGAGATATCTGAAATTGCTTTTCTGTCAAAAATGGAGCACACTGAAAGCTCCATGACAGGATGTCACAAAGATTTTATTGCAATCCGCTTGGAGTGGCCGGAAAAACTTGCTGCTAAAAAGCGAGTGAATTTATATGATTTTCATTGATGATGGAGGCCTTGGACTAAACAGCACTGGTTTGTTTCATTAAAAAAAGAAGGATAAATGGCATTCAGAAATGCTACTTAAAGCGTGTGGATAAATTTTCTCCTTTTTTGCATGTTTCTTGCCTTCTTAGACATATATTTGGATGCATCTGGAGATATATTTTATGCAAAAGCTATGCATCATTTTGACAGAAACTTTGTAAAGAAAGTATACATACCATTTATACCATAAACCATGAGAGACAAATCTGTAAGAGCTACAGGTTCATAAGTTCACGAGAAATGTTTTATTACACTAACACACTTGCTTTAAGTCTGTCTAAAATTTCAGCAGACCAGACTTCTGCCCTAAACTAAAGCTCCATCATGATTTACAAATAATGGTAAATCCATGTCTGATATGACTGCTGTAATGGAGACAAACAGGAAGGAGGAATATCCTGGTACTTGAAGAGCTGGAGTAAAACCCACTTAGCATCCAGAAACACAATCCTCAACAGGGCTAGACTGTGTTGTGCAAATTCAACTGAAAGGAGACAGATCAGTTTAGTGGGATTTGTATTGTTTGTAACTCTTCTCAAAGCAAGCTAGTACATTAACAGGATTTTTTCTTCCAGGATATTTCTGTATATCATAAACCATTAGTAGATACCGTAAAACTCAGTTATCCATTAAGACCAGACTAAAATACCATTGCAGATTCTGATAATAACATACAGAATCCCAGATAAAACTACACCAGCACTCTTGCAGTTAGCATAGCTTAAAAAAAAAAGGCAATTTTTAGAACTCATTGTTTCCTCTCTCAGACTTCGGAAGATGTTGTCTCATGCCCTTTTAGAAGCTCTCATCCTCTCCCCCTTCTGCTTTCCTGCCCTTCTCTCTCTGTCATATGCATCGGCATACATATGGACAGAGAAACACATTTGCACATGCTCCTACTGATTTACATACAAGACTTCCTCACTACTCCTTTTGAAGATGTCACTCATGCTCTTTTGATAGGCAAAGTAGTTGTTACGGAACAGCATGTGGTTTTTTTCCCTATGGGATTAGAGAAGACATTCTTGACCAAGCCTTGGATAAGGGAAATACTCCTAAACAAGATGAAGATGTATTAGATGATTTCACAATATACCACAAACTGACAGAAAGCTGCTAAAAATGTAGAGACATTTTGGCTCAGTCATGCCCAATTTAGCTGAGGCCATCCCTTTTTTAAAGCACTATGATCCCCTTTTGTTTTCAGAAGTTTGGATGAAAGCAATTTCCCCCTGAAAACAATTCTTCTCTGAATTAGCAAGCTCTTTCAAAGAAAATATACAGATAAAATAGGCACTGAGCTTTATTTCACACTGATGACTTCCTCTGATTAAATTTTACCGGCATGCCTATGTGTTAGTGAAGATGAAGTCTTCTCCATGCCTATGTTAGTGTGTTAATTGAGAAATACTCATTTTAAACAAAGAAAGTGTACAAAATTTTCATATACTTTAGTATATCCTTCCCAGCAGGAACATCTGCACTATAAGGGATATATTAAGTTTATGAAAGAGGTTATAAAATGCAGTGCTTATAATAGCAAGGGACTAGACTTTCTGACCCAGAAAGTTTCTCTTGCTCACATGTTGCTGTTATTTTTAGGAGACTGACCAGAATAACTTTATTCATTTTTATATTGGTTATGTACAAGATTGCATGACAACTAACTTAACTGCAACATTGCTAGAGCTGCAAATTCCCCTATCATTGTCTTGCTTTTCTAGATTGATCTAGACCCTGTCAGTCATCCTAAGGATGCAGCACTGTAGAAAAAGAAGAAATAAAAAGCTGACATGAAAATGTGTTCTGTCACATTCCATTCAGATTTAATGCATCTTCCAAAATTTTACCTAATGTTTTAACTATTTGCAAGTGCAGTTGAAGTCAACACAAACAGGGAAGGCCCTCCAAACCAACAGGGAAACATCACTGATCTTCTCCAGAAGCCATGAAAAAATATATAACAATGAACTTAAGAAACTGAATGCTGAATCTCGAACAAAAGAGTGCTCCTTTGGAATGTCAAGAAACTGTATGCAAGGAACAATGTTTAGGTTGGTGATAAACAATTCAGTTTAGAGACCTACTAAAATCACATGAAATATGTGGTAGATTTTTTTGCAATTCTGTCAAACCCAAAAGAACAACTTACATCCAAAGACAAATTTTTCAAATTAGAAAATGACACAAAAAACAAGCTATACATTGAAGAATGCAGGATGGAGGGCAGAATTGTTTTTTTGGTTTCTCTTGAAACCAAATTGCCCAATTGATTTTTAAATACTTCCAGTTTCTCTGCTCACCTACATGGCCATTCCTTGCAAATCATAAAAATACTTGTGTTTCTGTTAGCAGTCATGATTACAAGCCAAGTTTCTTAAGATATTCAGTAACGACAGATCTCACAGTGTCAAAGTTTTTGTCATAATATGGAAGATGAAACACAAGGTGAACTCTTGGATGATTACATTTTTCCTTAGTTTACAAGCTATTTCTGACATGAAACTTGAAGGACTTACTAGAAGGAAAAAAATAATAGTTTCCTTTAAAAATAGTCCAGCATAAAAATTAAATTCTAAGAATCCAGATTTGTACTGACATGAGTGATTTCTGATCTTAAATAATCCTTTTACTCTTATTTAAGACACAGACAGTTTTTGATCTCTTTCTCCTCTTAAAGGTTAACTTTCTGAATAAACTGAATAAACAGTAAAGAAAAAGTTTGGGGAGATAAAAGAAAGACCAAGGTAGACATGATAACTTGACTGAGTCGTTGCCTAATTTTTTTTTTTTCTTCTAAATGTTCTTAGTTAAGGTGCTTCATCTTCTGCATATCCTTTAAGCAATACTTTCTTTCACAGTTACCAAAGTTCTGTGTCCACCCCTCACCTTTTAAGCAATGAATTTTCAGTATGAAACTAAATGTCACCTCCCTCCTGTGAGTTACATCAGTATGCCAGATTGTGACCAGGTGTTGTATTAGTAGGAGACACTGTATAATGTTCTGTGTTTTATTTTTATTTGAGCTGCATACATGTATTTTCTTTTAGCTTCTGAAGCTCAGTGACATTGTGTATTCTACTGGAGAGGCTAACACGGCTGCTTGCCATCTTTGGGATGACATCATTCACATTATTTGCTTTAAGTGAAGGATTGACATGTGGCATCAATCCATATTTAGTTAAGGATTTGGGATGTCACTGGCTTTCAGATTCTTCTACCACAAACTCTCTACCAAAAGCCTACTTAATGCCCTGTATGAAATTAGTCTCTTAAAGTTTCATCAATATGATTGTGAGCAATTTCTGCTTGAAGTAGCAACGTACCAATGCAGATATTTTGCTTTCTTCTCTTCCATGCCCATATTCAAATCCCTTATATAAATATGCCCACACCTAAATCTGTCCCATCTTGTTGATCTGCATGTAAAATTCACACACTGGCTTGTCTAAATGTAACCCAACCATGAAAGTAATTTGTTCATGAGTCACAGCCTTACAAACATTGAGGTAACTGCAAAAACATCCCCTGTTAGATTGTAATTAGGGTATTAAATCCTGATATCATACTGAAATAAGATCAAGAATAAAATTCTTAAAGGTTTTGTTCTTTTCCGGAGGTTTTTATATACTGGCTTAATGGCTTAATCCTGTCAGTATGAAAAGACAAGTAAACATAGTTCTTATTTCATCAGCTATTAAAAATAATTCTTTCTCTTGCAGTACAATGGCAAATGTGATCACTGAGATTAGCAATATGAGCAATATGATAATCTGTAAAGGAAATTAAGCTTCTGAAGAGATCCCAGCAAATCCATCAGAACGAAATCTGCACCTTGCTTTCTCTTTACAAGCTCTCCTTCTTTACATTAATGTTTGTTGACTACCACTTGTCATTACAATTGTTCTACTGTGTCCAGGAAGGAAGCAAAATTATGGACCTCTATCTTCAGTATGCAAATTAACGCACCAGGCTTTAGGTTGAAAAAAAAAAAAAAAAGTAGTATTTGTTTTGTATCTCCATAACAAAGCCCTCCCTTTGCACTCAGGCAGCCACAATCTTCCAGAACCTCTTTCTTTCTTTTATTTCACTTTTTTAAAAAATCAGATGAAAGTTTTAATAAGGATTTGAAGCAAGATGATACAGCTTTGCAGGTGATTGAGGACAGCACTTTCCAACTATGAGGGGCAGCAGTGAAGAAATTATAGAAATACTTGTTTGCAAATGTAACTAATACAGGCAGAAATGTAGTGCTTCAGTCAATGAGAGAAAATATCTATTTCCAGATACTAAGAGAGAGAAGGACTATTAGAGAGATGAGTCTGTGAGACACTCTTATTGAAGAGTAAAAAGGTGTATTTAACATGATAGAGGAGGTAGAGACAGGGACAGTATGGCTAAAACAGCCACAGTCTAGAAAAAATATCTTTGATGGACTCTTAAAATAAAATACCTGCAATGTGGCTGCATGTAATTTACAACAGTTTTGTCACTGGCACAGTGATACAGTGGCACATTAGAGAACCATACACATGGAAGAGAGGAAAACTTTTGACTAAAACATAGAGAAAAAAAAAAATGGTAATTTTAGTGGAGCTTCATAGGACTAACACAATGTTACATGTGGTTTCACATCTGTTTCTGAGTATTTGTGGGACAGAGGGCAGTATGGTTCTGCTTCGGAGTATGTCTTCAAGTGTTCTGGCTATGGAAGAAGCTATTCTTGTGCAAGTTTAGGCAATGCATGAAGCAATGCTCATAGGTCCTTATAATCAGTGTCAGGTTTTTTTGCTGAACATATTACACTGACACCATTGTATGATAAAAATATTTCCTAATAGCAGTGTGGACTTTCTTTAATGAATCCCCTCCCTTCTAAACTCAACCCATGTACAATAACTGCATATGATGTAGAAAGATCATCCTTGGCATATGCATATGGTATTGCAAGAATCTGGCACATTATGTTTCATTGCATTTAAGCCAGATAGCCAGAAGTAGCCAGAATTTTCATTTGGATACTGTCCAACCATTGTTAATCATGAAAGACATGGTACAACAAGTTGGCATTCGTATATGTGAATAATGGAATATTTCTTTAATTATGTACAAAAATCCTAAATGAACTAGTTTTCTCTCCTTATAAAGTGCCCCTTCTGCATCTGTTCCAACTCCCATTGAAGTCAAAGGAAAGCCTCCCATTGATTTCAGTGGAAGTCAGTTGAGTCTTGTGAAATTCTGTTACATGATGGCTCCTGACTTCCTTGAAGTCTGTTGCAAATTTGCTCTTGACATGCAAAATGTTTGCCTCACAGCCTGTAATTCCATAAAGCTGTTCTAAGGACTGTTACTTATCTAGCACCAAAAAAATATATTCAGATAGGACAGACTGGCTTTAGAAACTACTTTGTAGCTGTCCCAGAAATGGAAGTAAGAGCCCAGAAAAACCCTGCTCTCTTACATGACACTAGAAAAAAAAAAAAAAAAAAAAAAAAAAACAACTTAGTGCTTTTACAGAGGTGTGTAATGAATGTTTCTTTGAAAAATGCTTCCCTTCCAATCAACCAATATTATGCCCTTGCTAAGAGCAAAACTAAGAATTTTGAAAAATGTCAGTGAAATAAGTTATAGAAAGATTTTTTCTGCAGCTAAAATATAATCTTGCAAGCTTTAATATCACTGGTATATTCACATTTTTTCAGAGTTTGTCGCAGAATAAATGCATTTCACAACTTCAAAGCATGAGGAACATAAGAGAATATTGATGTGATTATGTTTAAAGGTCCTAAATGAATCGATTTTGCTCCTTCAAAAGTGTCCCTTTTATATTTGATTCAAATCTCACTGAATCCTAAGTTTAAGTGGTATCAAAGATGGATGCAAACTGCATACTGTTCGAGATAGATAGGTTTAGGTAGGTGTGTAAATGATATGTAGGTAGAAATAAGCCAAAAGACTTTATAAAAGTCTTTCTATGGTTTTGGCAAGCTATCACATGACAGTGTATTCAAGAACTATGGCTAGTACTTCCTTCCTTAAGGGACTAACTCTTTCTGACACTTAAGAAAAAAAAAAAAAAAGACAAAACCAGGAAAGAGAGTATGAGATAAGATAGACTTTCTTCTGAGATACTGGAAGAGCAAGGAGCATGATATGTGGGAAAAGAGAGTAGATAAGGCCTATAACATAAAATAGTACTTATTTTTCTTTTTTGAAGAGGAAAGTAATAGCATATCACGCAGGGACTGAAGTTTTCAGTACGGAAACTGAGATTTCTCCAGTCTCTCTTCTCTCATACAGCACTAACTTATCTTGTTCCAATGTTGGGAGAACTATTTTTTATTTTATGAATTATTTTGCAACATAAGATTTTGGTACAAGCTACAGAAAGGATTTTTCAACGCTAAACTTTTAATTGTGCCTCCTAACCTGTAGACCTTCCCTCTCACCCTAGGAATGACATATCTCCCCATGTTTTTGAGCTGTGAATGAAAAAGATGCCAAATAACCTAGTAAATTGATTGATAAACCAAAGAGTTGGAGATAAGGGGAAGCCTAGTAGGTTTTCCCCTGTCAGTTTCTTACAACCCACCCTACATGGGACAGAAGAGCTGACTCTGCCTTTGAGTTGTGTTTACCTTTTATTTTGTTGCTTAGCTATTTGCCCTATCTTCTTTCTGCCTTGGCCTTTGTAGTATAACTCCAGTTTAACTACATCTATACCAATAAATCAAACAAGCCTAGGACTGTTCTCTGGCATTGGGGCCAACTGGAACAGCATGTTCTACATCCATATTATTAAACTCTCTTGCCCTCCAAAACAGAGCAGTCATTTCCAAACTGCGTATTGTGAACAACCATCAATGATACTGTTATCGGAATCTACCCAGAAGTTTTATGGTAGAATAAATTCGAATGGGTCCAAAGCCATTCCATTGACAATTCTGATAGTGTAACAATACAGACAATCCAGTTTCAGCACTAAGTTACCTGGCACTGCTCAATTTACTTATATAGCTCTAGTCCTTATATACCGGCCCTGTTCCAAAACCCACTGAGGGCATTCCCTCTGCTTTTCTTCTGCTACCCTTCTGCTTCTACTATTACATTTCCCCCTTCATGCAATAACATGATAAGGGGGAAATAAAAAATATTGTATTACTAATTATCACAATACATTGTTTTTACATTGCACACCCATAAACCAATCATTTAGTGCCTCCTCACACCTCATCACAGTAATGGCAAGGAAGCCAAATGACTGCTTAGTGTGAGTTGAGATTTTTTTACCTACATCAGTGCTAATCCTATCACTGATAAGAACTTCCAGCCACTATTACAATAAAAATTACGATAACTACGAGTTTGACTAGTATGTTTTCAGCGTACCTTGCTGTCTTGTGAGCACTCAAGTCTGTTGGGAATGTCACAGATGTTATTAACATCAGAATGACACAACACCTAATGAGATAAAATTACATCTGCACCCTACACTGATATCTTCCTCATGTTCCACATTTTCTATTTTATGGATATGATCTGTAGAAATTAATTAAATGGAAAAGAGCTAACTATAAATTTGGAGAAGTTTACTCTCTGAAGAGTGACCATAAGAATCTGTTTTGGGCTTCACAGTTATTTTGAAGACCTCCTATTTTGTTATTCAAATTCAATTATTTAGTACTCTGTTTACAGAAAAATTTCCACCCGTCCTAGTTTTCAAGGTTTTGAATTTAATACCTGTTATCTTTCAGATATTTCTTCCATCCTCTTTCTGAGGAGGAGAGATGGAAGAGATAAAATAAAAAACTTTCAGAAATTTATTATGTACTGCTGTCTTCATGGCACTTCTGAGAAAATGCCTTTAAAGGAGGGGACAGTGCTTTGCCATGTATAGTATTGTACACTCAGTAGCTTGGCATTTTAGAAGCTTACCCATTTCACCAAAGGTGAGCAATGGAGAACTCATAAGTAACTAATAGTATGAAACTTTTTACAAATATCTTTTTTATAATGTAATTATTGCTTGAATCTGTCAAGAACTTTGTGACATGACTATACTTTGGAAAGAAAGTTCATAGTAGTATTTCTTCCTATTCTTTTCTTCCAAGACTGAACTTGCTTAGTTATCTTCTTTATGATGTTTGTTAAATTTTTCCAGCTGCACCACCAATTCTAAATGTACTAATTGCAGATTTGACAATCAAGCTTCCTTAATTTTTTTAATGTAATTCTGCTAGAGTATACAAAAGATGAGGAAAACATAGCTTCTGTTTAATTTGCTTTCTATTTCTTAAAGAATTTTTTTTTCATTGCAATGAAGCAGATATCTTGAAACAAAATGAATAGAATGTTTGTCAATATTTAGCTCCTCAGCTGCGTAATAGGGTAGTTAATACGTATTAATCATTCTATTTTTGGTCAGAGATTGTGATATTTTATATAATCTTAATCTAAGTCAAACTGTGTAATTCTTAGAATTTGGCTTACTTAGAATTTTGCAACTTATCACAGCATGATACATCCCATGGCACAGGAAAATTGAAATTACAACACTGCACTTGAAGACAAGAGAGGTATTAGAACCATTAAGCTGTATATATTCCACAGATAAAACTCTACCTAAGACTCTGAACTCTCCAGAATATGAGCAACTTCTTTTTGAAGACCATGTTAGCTAGAAGAGACACACACATGGAAGGAAAGTTTCTGCTTTCTAATCCTTGTTATCCCACTAATTTGCCTTGGAAACTGAAGATGCTGGCTAGACTTTTTCTTTCCCTCCCAGCCAGTAAAGGAATTCTAGCGATTTAGAATCAACTATTCAGTAGAATTTTTCCCTCAAAATAGTTCTATTTAAAAAAAAAAAAAAAAAAAAAAAAAAAGTAAAAAGAAGGTTTCTACCCCAGGAAGGGTAACTGCTGTGAAGAATAAAACATTGACTCTAGAATGTCTTAACTCCAAGGGTGACAACAGATAATTCACGTGATCATACTTCCACTTCACTTCACAGTTCTGTAAAGGGGCAGAATAAGAGTCCATTTCCCACAGATTTTTTGTATAATTCAGACTATAGGTTTAGAGCAAAGAGTCTTCCTACCTAACACAACACTGACATCATCTCAAAGAACTGCAGCAGGAGCTGTAATGATGATAATCATGACATTTGGTGAACATATGGAAAAAATTTCGGCTTGACTTTCGGCTTGACCTCAGACCTGTCCCATCACCATGGTGCTGCCTCATGATCTGGACTCTTTGTTGGACATTGGACACTGTCTCTTAAGTCTGTCCTGTTTGCCTTGCTGTAACATGGGTCTGGGGACTGGTTGACTGTACTGTCCCTCTCAGCTCCTGTCCTTTAAGGAGCAGCTGACTTTCAGTGGCAGTTGTTTGCCAAGTTTCAGAATAAGTTCAGCCTTTGCTTTCAACTTAACAAATCAAGAGGAATATTTTTTAAGTTGGATTTGTAAATTTATGGAACAAAAATAAAATCAGTGGGTAGCACAGTGTGCTTATCAGACATTTACTCATTTTGAATTAGCAAGATATACTGGAGATTCACTTTACATTTTCAATACAGGCAGAAAAAACTTTGTTTAGTGAACCTAACAGAATAAAAATTGTTGTGGTGTGCACTGATGTAGCATCCTGATGCCTTCTTATTCCCTGTGTTTGAAATTCATTAAAAACTGTACCTAGGCATATGAAAAGCTGTTCTTTTTTAATTCAGATGTTGTATGTTCTTGTCTTGTATGGGCATAGTTCTTTTGTTCTTTTTAAATTTTTAATTTAACTGTTAGGTATAAATGAACATTTGAGAACAGAAAGAAATAACATTTATGACTTGCAGATAAATTCTCTAACATCTTGATCTCTCTCAAAGAGACAGTGGTATCGGGATCACCTTAAACTTTCTAGAAAGTTTCTAGTGACAAAGAAAATTAATTCTCTTCCTATGGACACAGGATATAAATAGTGTGGAAGCATCTGAAAACATTTTGCAGCTGCTGAGCTATACAAGTATTTCACAACCTTGGAAGAAGTTCTTGTTATCTAAACAGCAGTGTTATTACGGCTGATTAATCTTATCCTTGATATTCAACCAAACTCTAAAGTGATTTTTTTCTTCTGCTTCCGGACTGTTCTACATTGTTGCACAGTATAAAATGCACATGAACACAAACAGCCTACAAATAACCTCCTGGTATTTAGGTCATTATTACTGTATCGGGCAACTTTGTAGATGGGGTCAATGATGATGTTAGCTGAACATTGTTACATTCCTATCAAAAGATGTGCCTTGAGCGTCTGTTGCTCTTTATTTCTTTATTATTGGAATATAAACCCAATTGGATGAAGCCAGAGTTCTGGGAAATGCTTATGGTGGGACAATCTATTGTCCAAATCTTATGTTTTGCTAAAAGAAGACAAGGGAATAGTCAGATGTACTTGACTCAGTCAAGCTCTTCATTCAATGGAATCCCATGAGCTCCTCCAAGAGGTATTTCCTCCAGAATTGGAGACTCTGAAATGGCTAAAGCTAGGTGAGGCTTTCTTTCTTGACATTTTTAATAGAATTCTTTGAACTGTACCATGGAATCTATATTGTTTATCATTTTATTTTCATAGGAAACTTATTAAGATAGAAAAAAGGAGTATAAATGTATAAAGGAAAAGTAGATGACCATCAGCATGGGTCAGATATAAATCATGATCTGGAGAAGTCATCCTGTTTGCAAAAATCCTTTTTCTGGCTTTCAAACTATCGTTCCTACACTAAATTCTAATCAAGAAAGTCTTTTCACAGAAGATGAACAGTACTCGTTCATGTTCTTGGTGCATGAAGCTAATGAATGCCAGTTTCCTGAGAGATGTCTTCTAACTTGAAGAAGTCTAACTTGAATTTGCCCAAAGATTTGGTATTATGAACACAGATTAGATTAGTGGTCACTCTTAAATTATAGTTCCTGGTTGTGGAGAATAAAAATAATACTATTAAGACAAAGACTGCCTAAGTCTTTTTAAAAATGCACTGACACAGCCTTCCTCTTTTCTTTCCTCAAAAGGAGCTTTAGTTCATTGCCTACTAATCTTGAAGCAAAATGAGCTAAAATACAGAGAATATGTCTAACAAGTAAATATTAGGTGACCTTTGTTTTTAGGGCTACTTTATTTCTGACTTACTTCAAATTTCACACAAGCTGACCTTCTCTGAAAAACAGCGGTAAGGAAAATAACTGATTTTTCTACAAAAAAAAAAAAAAAAAAAAAAAAAAAAAGGAATATGAATTAGTATACCAGCAGTTGACACTGTTGTTGCAAATTTAAAGACAAAGATGACAGCAGAATATACAAGTAGATCCATTTGAAAATATTTTCTGGCCTGCACTATGCTGCTTTTTAGCATCTGTTAAAAAGCATTTAAAACCTTGTTTTTACCTAGTCAATTTAGCAAAACCATAATCACCCCTTTACAGCAAACAAGGGAGGACAGTATACATGGAGGAAGGGTTATAGTCACATACAATGATTAGCTAATAGGCTATGTTAAAAGGTGACAGGGCTATGATTGCATAAAACAATAAAAAAATGCAAAAAGTTATGAATCTAGACAGAAGAAAAAAATCAGTTGTTCTTAAAATAGTGCCTACAGTCAATACTGATTTCTGCTGTAGCAAATAAAGTAGGCAATTTATGATTTTTACCATGTTGCAAATGTATCACATACTTTAGGACCCACTTTGCTAAGTAGTTCCTTTAGAGTTCCTCCAGGAGGAAAAAGAAAGGAAAACCAAACAAATAAAACCCCCACAATAAAAAAGAACCACACACTACTTTGTTGGGTTTTGGTTTTTGTTTTTTTTGAACAGACTTACTAAGGGCAATAAAAAGTCTTACTTTTTTGCATCTGTATCTCCTTTAAGTATTTCAGAATGATAATACAACATAAAATCCATCAGAACTAACTCACCCAGCTTTTTGAGACCTCCCATCGTACTAAACAATCCTTTCAGATAGGGTAACCTCTCAGTAACATATTATATTAAAATCCCTCCTCCAGTGGGTTTGTTATTCCACTAAACACACTGCTTCTTAAGACCGAAACCATCGGCCTGATACAAGTCTAAAGCAGTGTCCTGACAGACTGGAACATAACTATTTGGTCAGCTCCCACACCTGTGCCAATAACTAAATGTATATCAAAATGTTCTCTGGCTCTGAGCTCCACAGGTGTGGAACTGCCCAGGTCTGTTAAATTCTCCTGCTTTCTGAAATATCATGGCCACAACCAAGCTGCCACCTGGAAACGGTCCCTAATCTTTGTGAATACCTATCCCTAAGCCTGGGAAATGACTGGCAAATCGAGAGGTGCCTTGGCCAAAACTGTGAGAGGGAATGATAGAATAATGTAAAAGAATAAACAGTTGAGTTTCAGTGCCTAGGAAAATTCCCTGTTACTCCTTAATTTACTGGTATCTTGTAATTGTAACATGCAATGACTAGTAAGTCCTTGAGAAATACTTAAAGACAGCCAAAAGAGAGGAAATACTTAGGTTTATGCACATAGAGATTGATGAGGTTATTTCACATTAAGAAATAAGAAGTTTCTTGTAAAGCATCAAAGCAACTGTCTCAGGGCAGTTACAACACCATATTTAACAAGCACAGCTCTTCTGTGTTAAATGTCCTTGACTGGGCCATTTCTTCCTCTGTAGATGAAACTTTAATATTATAGGGGCAATAATAAATAGGTACACTAATTTTTACATAACATCAGTAGATTATTACATTTCTACTTTAAGTCTTTAATTAGAAACCAGGACTGCTTTCACCAGTGTCAGTGAGAATTTTATCAGGACTGATGCTCATATTCAAGAACACATCTGAAGATCTGTTGTTGCATAAACTGCTTAAACCCATCTGAGATTATGCTGCCTCCAAAAATGGGAAGCAGTTCGGGCACTTCATTTGCACAAGCACTAGCCTTTGCTTGGTGGAACAGAAGCAGCAGCATGAGCTGATATGGTTGAAAATAATATCAGCATAAAAAAAATATTAACTACCAGTAGATAATAAATCTGATGCAGTTGATTGCACATTGAGGAGCAGCGTAATTCTAGCATAGGAAGGATGACAAGATGACCCCTTTTATGTCTTAAAGATGCTTATGATATCATCTCTGATCTTATATTCACTTAGATCTTCTCTAAACGTCGTATTTGTAAATGTAGTCCTTTCTATATGGAATACATGGAGCAAAAGTCCATTTTAGCAAAAAATCATAAGCAATTATTAAAAAAATAGAAGATATAATGGACAAAATTGTGGCCTTCTACAGCATTGATGGATAAGAGAAGAGCAACTGACATCATCTATGAGTACTTGTGCAAAGCATTTGACACTGTCCCATATGACATCCTTGTCTCTAAATTGAAGAGACAGTGATTTGATGCATGGACCACTTGGTGGATAAGGAATTGGCTGGACGGTCACACTCAGAGTATTGCAGTCAAGGGTTCAATGTCTAAGTGGAGAGCAGTGACTAATAGCATTCTTTGGGGGTCAGTATTGAGACCAGTGCTGTTTAGCATCTTTGTTGACGACATGGACAGTGGGATCAAGCAGGTCCAGAGGAGAGCCACGAAGATGATCAGGGAATTGGATCACCTCCCTTATGAAGACAGCCTGAGAGAATTGGGGTTGTTCAACCTAGAGAAGGCTCTGGGGAGACCTTATAGCAGCCTTCCAGAATATGAAGGGGGCCTACAGGAAAGATGGGGAGGGACTCTTTTTTGGGGAGTGTAGTGACAGGACAAGGAGAAACAGGTTTAAACTGAAATAGAGTAGGCTTATATTAGATATAAGGAAGAAATTCTTTCCTGTGAGGGTGGTGAGACACTGAAACAGGTTGCCCAGAGAGGTTGTGGATGCCCCCTCCCTGAAAGTGTTCAAGGCTAGGCTGGATGGGTCTTTGAGCAACCTGGTCTAGCAGAAGGTGTCTGTGCCCGTGGCAGTCTTAAAATATTTATTACACAAAAGACGGGCAACATCAATAGTAAATTGCACTTTATAAACTCAAGTCTGAGACATAAAACAAGAATTCATAAAACCAGTATAAATGAAAATGCTTAAGTTTGCTGCATCTCTGCTCTACCCTATGGAGATAACAAGGGAAGACTGCAATTTTAATTGGTCCAATAAAGTCGACTTGTATTATGGTAAAGGAATATAAAAGCTAGATCAAAGCTAGTCTGCCTAACAAACAGGCCTGTTTGTTAGTATCAACACTGAGACAGCAGTAGCAGCCCCTGCAGCAGAGCAGTCAACACAAGGAATGAAGTTTGCCATATGCGAGGAAATCCTTTAAGCACTTTTATTTATTGGTTTGCAAAGAACTTCGTTAGCTGAAGCTTCATCAATGACAAGCACTCTTTAGAGACGTAGGAAAAAGCATAATGCATAGGAACAGTAGAGAGAAAAAAAAGATCATTCCTTCCCCTTTGTGTAAGTGTTGAAATGGAGTTTCCAGTATTCTGTCTCATAAATTCTTCCATTCATTTTGTAATCAAGTTCTGAATGACTTTATTACACTTTGTGCTATCTACTGGTTGTGTCTTGTTTTACAATGATTTATAAGTGGAAGTTAAAAACAAAGTAAGATGGCAATATATCCCTGGCAGGGAAGTAGGAAAAGGAGTGTACTTGAACACCACAAAAGTTTCCTTCATTCTGAAACAAAGAGAAAGTTTGTACATGAAGTATCTCTTCTTCCATTTCTTTCAGTGAGGTCATCTCCTTATTGCCTAAATCTTGTTTCTAAGAATCAGCTTGGCTCTGAACTCCAAAGTAGCTCTGCCTTCTAGACTGCAGAGATGCTCTGAATCAGCTCTGGAAATCTCCCTGCTTCAGGAGCCTCTAACACTGGTATGTTCACCTATCTGCAAATTTTGTAGGATCCCTGTTCCTAAAGCATGGCAGCACCCCATGCTACCATCCGATATACTGATGAGCAAAAACTTTTCACAAAAGCTGCTTTCCCCCAGGTCAGGCAGGAATTCTGCAATAGACCAGTGAAGCAAAGCTAACCCTAACACATCTCAGGTTATGTTCCAACATGCATCTGCCAAGGTTTTGTTAATGAATTTCTAAAAATCTCTGAACCTTCTACCTCCTGTGCACTCTAAACAGATCAGCTGTCTGGAACCCATCTTCCACACAGTAGAACTAAGTCCAGCTTAAGATGTGATGGATTCAGCCAGATTTCAAAGGCTGTGTCTATGTTGCTAAAGCCAGGCCAGATAGCAACTTCAAACACTGGACCTGTGATTGTTCACATCAATTCATTTTTGCCTTGCTCCTACATCTGTTTTTGACCATTCAGATTAGCTTCCTATAAGATATATCTTCTCCAGGGGGAACTAGTCCTGAGCCATTCACACCAGCTAGGGACCAATCCCCAGCTCTCTTTAACTTCACATTTAGACAAAGCCTCAGTGACCAGTTACAGGTTGGTAAACACCTTTACCTTAAATGTCAGGAAAGCATGTTAGAGACCATGCTTCCCTCAGTAAGATAACAAGGGCAAAATTCTGGGAATTCTCTCCTCACTGCCCCGAGGTCCCCAAATACATCAAAATACTTGATAGCATTACATGCCCCTGCAGTACTAATACAGCCTCCTTGAATGCTTCTCACCTCATGGGAAGCATTTATATATTTCTCTGCAGCAAAAACCATTCTGTTACTTCCCCTTGAGAAAAACATAACAGTCACCTTCCAAATCTCATCCTGTACAGTTTCAGCACGCAAGTCTCATGCTTCATTGCTGTACAAATGTCTGTTATAAGCAGCTGTATCATGATTAGTAAGGAACACTTTCCAGTCCCCAAGTCAGATGTCATGCTGCAGCTACAGCAAGGCTTCAGACTGAATATATAAAATCTCCACATCCCAGTTTCCTTGCAAAGCAAAGCTCTGCTCACAGCCTAGGTAGGAGCAAGAGCAAATGCTAATCAAATGACAATCTGGATAATTGGTAGATCGGGATTACAGACTGTACTAGATCATGCAATAGAAAAGAAGTGTGAATGCAGTCTTATAGAGATCAAAATATTGAACAGTCTGGTAAAGCAACCACAAGGAAAAGTGATAAAATGATACTACACAGTGTGTGAGAAACTAGGTCTTAATTGTGAAACACACATTAATACCTATTTCACAGGCAGTTTGTGCAGTGCTCTGAGAGTTAAGTGCAGTTTGTGCAGTGCTCTCCAGGTTAAGATCCTCATAGAAACACAGACCAGACTTGTTATCTCTCTCTCCTAGAGTCTGGCATTGCTGGGGATTTTTTTTTTTTTTTTTTTTTTTTATGTTTTGATGCTTATAATTGCAGCCAAGCCTTCATCAAAACACAACAATGACATCAAATGAGAACAGTAGCAAAAATTCAGAAGAAGTGAAGCATACAAATATCTTTCTGGTTTGTTTTGAAGTGGCATCATTATTCAATCACTGAGAATCTACAAGAGGAAGGCTACCAAATTGATAGAACAACAGAACAGGCACAGTGTTTGGAATTACCAAATGCAGGACAAAAATGTGGAGCAAAGGGAGCTAAAATCGCAGATGGATGTAAAGCAAAACCAAACTTTATGAATAAGTTGTTCCCGTGTGCAGAGTCCTAAGTGCTAGAGCCAGCTTTGGCTAAAATACACAAACAGAGCAGTCATTGGAGTTCTTCAACAGTCAAGTCACTTGGAAAAACACAAGCAGCTATAAATCAAACAAGCCACGTGTTTGTGGGCATATTTCACATAGAGGGTGCATTGAGATAGACCTGCAATGACATGATTACAATAGCCAAGAAACTGAGCTTTTTTTTTCTTTTTTAATGTTTGGAAAGCACCTAGAACTTTGTGATTGCTACACAAAAGCACATAGTTACAATCACAACAAATGTTTAAAGTCTAAAAAGGATAGCCAAGACAAAGATGAGGAAAAAGAAAAGAAGAGAGGGGTGGGGGAGCAGATTTGAGACACTGTTATGGCACATAAGTATGTAATTTAATCAAAGTAAGTTAACCAAAGCTAGATTTATTCTATAAACAGTTAAATGGTGCTGGAACTCACTCAAAATCAAATCAAATTTGGATTTCTACCAGGCTCTTAACACTGGTACATAAATATGGAACGAGCAGTGACAGGCTCATTTCCACTTCTGGGTTGTGAGTGTTGATAGCTCTATGACTCTGATGGATAACTCCAGGTATAGGATAAGAAAGCAGGGAAAAATAATTATTACAAGAAATAACATGGTAGTCTCCAGAATAGTAGATTAACCTGAAAAGAGAACTTGGCAGAGCACAATCCCATCGCTATGAAAACAAGGCAGATATCAGCAGACTCTGCTGTTGTAGTGCTGTCACTGCTTTTATACAAAGGCTATACTGCAATGATAAAACTCAAAACCAAAGGCACGAAGGTGATTGTTAATGAAAGCATGTGAAACAAATAGTGAAAATCAAGTAGCCACAGTAAAATTAGAATTTACTGAATCCGTCAGCAGGCAGGACAAGTGCACACTGACATAGGTCACTTTACTTAGTATAGGTAAAATGAAAGAGCTATGAGTATTAAAAAGATAATCTAATGCTTCAGATTGTGTGGAACTACTTTCTCCAGTACTACTTTACTCCATAAAGTAATTAAAGCTCCCTAGGCAGAGCAGTGTGTGATGAAAACCCTCTAGGAACCTAAAACTGTAAGAAGGGTGCTGTTCGGGGTTACAGTACTCCTTCCTACAACCTGAGCTTGGCTGCTGAACACAGCCTAAACTGAGACATGACCAAACTGAAGTGCTGCAAAAGCACACGTACAGGCAACTTTGAATTTAGCATGAAGGAAAAGAATCTCAGACACTGTGTTACAAAACATTATAATCCTGTCATCTACATTTTTGCACAACAGTATGGCATTTACAGCACTCACACCGCAGATGGGAATCTGGGTTCAGCCTAAGAGGATTTAAACCTGCATCTTTCACCTCCAAGGCAACCACACCAATTTTTAGGTTAGACATGCTCTATCTTGTCCCTAGTCACCCACTTAAATCAAGAGTTGAAATCCTGTCATACTAAACTCAGCAGAAGCATTGCAACCGAATTCTAGCAGCCAAGTCATCACCCGAGTGGTCTGCGCATTAGGAGTCAGAAAGAAATAATGGAAGCTTCAGCCAAAGTAACTGAACAAAGTTAGTTTAATTTTTCAATTAAAACCAAAAAGTTCTGTTCTGTATCATAACATGCAGAGAGACGCCACCAAATTACCTTCACTTTGTTCAGACCATTTTCTTCATAGAGCTGAGCTGTGGAGGTCACTTATCAAGACTTTAGAAAAACCCATGCCAAAACCATCATTAGAAGTGAGTGCTTACTAACCCTTTTTTATGCCTGTTCCTGCAGTCCATAATGCTCTACCAAACTTTGATTGCTAAACTTCACAGTTTAGTTCTATTAAAGCTTGACATATACAGCATGATAGAAGAAAAAATGCCTGTATTTTTCTCATCTGTCATTAATTTAACTACTCACTGAACAATAACTGTGGTCTGAGAGTCACAATAGCAACACAAGTGTGCATGCCATCTTAACATTTCTAGATATGTAATTTCAGATCCTGAAACCACTAGCTTTAGAAATCTAAACTGGTAATACTTGTTAAATGCTTGGAGAGCTAAGAGGAAAACCGGTATGTTCTAGAAAACACTGTTTGTAATTTGAAGGGAGAAGCTTGGATATTTGTGTTCCAAAAAAGTGAGCATTCTTTATAATGCGATGTTTCTACAAGAACATGTGCAATATTTAATATAGGTCAAGAGCCCATTTTCTCTCCTCTTCCGGGAGAGTTCCAAGAAAATTAAAGATTTCAATCTGACTCCACCAGAAAACGTTAGTTTCTGAGTTGCAGCCAAAAAGCTCACATTAGGTTGCCAAAAAATAGAAAATTGTCTTTATAGTCCAAATATAACAGAAACCATGAAGTTCTGATAAATCCTATTACACCATCACAAGTGATTTCTGGGTAATATTTAGAGGTTGTGCTCCTGTTTGTTGTTTTTTTTTTTTTTTTAAATCAGAAATAACGTATATTAAATATTGTTTATGTATACCAAACAGATTTTTTTCTATGACCAAAGCACACAATTTCAGTGATGTTACTACATTGTTCCTCTTATTTTTACCCTTCCATGTCCTTTATCCATGAAAACAACACACTCTACATTTTTGTTTTCCTTTAACAAAACTCAGGCTTAACCCCAATTGTTGTCATGTGCCTCCATTTCATTTGGTACTGGTTTTGTTTTTCTTGGACTCAGCGAAAGTTAAGCATACTGAAACATAGCTTATTTCATGTCAAAATATATTGTGCTACACATACTAGCTGATCAGGACTTGTTTTCTCTAAACACTGAAAAGATTTCCTCTTGTTGTTTCAGGATATTTCTAAACGTGTGTCTGAGCTTAGGGCTAGGGTTTGATTAATGCATGATTTCCTCTTTAAAATTAGAAACAGGAATCATGAGTGATGGTTAATAATTCTCATTTGCTCTTCTGCTCTGTTTTCCAAGTAGTCTAATTAAGGCCTGGTTCCCAAGCTTGATTAGGCTTCTTTTACATCTGACTGCAGTTTGCAGATAGTGCTTCCAGGCAGGAACTCATGCTTATTTGCAGTAAATGGGAACAATCTGGGAAGGAACAAGAAGATTGTTTTTTGGGTGGTTTTTTTTTCCCTCCTTTAATTAGAGAAATCGTAGTGTCTCTTGCAGGAATCAACAACATCATTTAACTATAAATGTGGAGACACAGTAATGAGGCCCCAAGTCACATTTGTTGAACTGCATGTTGTAGTCATGCCATTAGAGACAGCTGTTTTACACTTTTACCAAGTCTGTTGGATTGCAGGGCAGTCAGTCTATGTTGTCTGAATTTCACACGTACTGTGAGAGTTGTAAAAGGTCTGTACAAACATCCTAGTTAGTCACTAGGTCTCTGGCCTGGTGTGTCCTCAGGATATCGAGCAGTGCTGCCTATACATCCTAGCAGTGGGGAAGATGCTTCTACTCCTGCCTAACAACTATTCCAACAGCAGTTCCTAAAACAAGTTCCCATGATAATACCCTATGATACTATATATGTGGCTATATGTATCAACAATGTGTGTTTCAAAGACTTGCTCAGTCCTCAGAAAAGGAGAAAGTTCCTCCCCCCGCCTCTTGCCATACAGTGTCAGAACACCTCTATTTGCTAACTCCAAGGACTTCTCCTCCATCTCTATGGCAGTGGCATGGTTCTCAGCAGGGTTGTCTCTCCCATCAGACCGTGTTCTCAGAAAATGGAGTCTCTCTGCTCCCCACACTCCACGGACTCCATCTTGATCACTGTGTAATGCTTTTCGTACTTTTTAAAAGATGTATGCCAGTGATGGTGTATCAAAAAGATTAGAAGGACAAGCATGTTTTTAATTACACATACCTTTCTTTAACGAGTTTCTTGTTCTGACACAGACACGATTTCTATATTATTGATAATCCTGTATGTCTGGGGTTTTTTTATGTAGTATCTTAATATAGTTGCTGTATGCTGCTGGGAGAGGAAGAGTTAATGTAAGTACTTTTTTTTTTCTACAAGGGCCTTGTTTAAAGGATAGATGCACTTTAAAATAGTTTTATCGATCACCACTCACTAAAGCTGTTATTAGCAGAGGAAAAACCCACAATTTACAGATGTTAACTGTCTGATTCAGCATCTCTTACTACTAATTATAGCTCATGCTGTAAACCTAATAAGCCTTTTGCATAAATAAAAATAAACATTGTCAATATTAACTAGAGTGAGATGATACAAATCATGTCCATATACTTTACCTAAACAGGTTGTTCATACAGCAAGATCTAGATAATGTTCTTTCTAACATCAGAAACAGACCAGGACAGAGACAGAGGCATTGCATTCCAGAGGCAGATCATTTCATGGCAAGTGCTACAGCCTTCTATGATATGAAGTGGGCATTCAACTAAAATGAACTTTTGGGACCCTTATTTTAGAAATAGACCTTTGGCTTCAAGATAACTTTCATCACCACTCTACCTCTAGTACCAAGTTATGTTACTGTAATGCACAGTTCCAATGAAAGGCAGAGGCAGACTCAGTTTTTTCCTTTTCTCCCTGATGTTAAGTGTAAGAGTACTCCCAGAGAAAGAGGGAGGTCAGGATCCTGTTTCCCATACAGTTTGTACATTTGTTCCAATAGGATAAGCCATAAATCAGGACTCAGGGCAGACTAACCCAAGGACCAAATTCTCCTTTTGTCTTTGCAGTATACAGACCAAGTTATTTCTTGGTTCCCATCTCTCTCAGCATCATCACCTATTTGAATTGAACTCCGGGCGGTCTGGATGAACAGATGGAGCCTCTTCTGTGACTTAGGTGAAGCAGAAATGAAGTATAAATTAATCACTTGGGCACCCACTTTTCTTTTGCAGGTGAAGACCATATCAGGGACTGGTTTTTTTCTCCAGAACAAAGGTGGTATTACATTTTTAAGAGTCTGTAATGCTCACATACTTCTTGTGAGAAGGAAATAGGAGATATTCAATGATATTTAGGTGTCTGAAATCCACCAGAATTATACATTAGACAGAATTTAGACACTGAACATGCCCCCAAAAAATCTCAAAACACAAGCTGGCTACGAAACGTTAGTGTTACCTTAACTTCACTTTCCTTTTTCTTTTTTATATTTATTGCTTCACTTCTCTTTCTCCAGATAAATACATATTTTTAATTATATTTTTGTTAAAAAACACAATTAAAATATTTTTTAAAGATATGGAGAGAAAACTACAGAACTATTCCACTGTATTTGTGCACAGAAGAAGAATAAATTTTATTACATTTCTCCATATTTACTTTGGTTAAAGAACAACATGACTACCATGACACGGTTATATTTTAGAGACAGGAGAACAAATGGAATAGGAAATTAAGTTCTTCTTGTACTAGAAGGGGGAAACTGAATGAAAAGGCAGTTGTTAAACATTTTGGGTGACTTGCTGAAAGATTAATAAATTATGTTATTGTGTTCAGAACTTACATTTGCCATCTAAATGTCTAAGCGGTTTTCCGGCTAACAGTTTGGGGTGTGTTTGGAGAAAATAAACCATCTGACTTCTGGATGACTCAAACATGTAAGATCTAAGCAACAAAGGTATTATATACTTTGCCAGTACACTTCACACACTTCACTCTTCTTCTCTCTAACAGACACAAACTGAAGATTACATCTTATTTTTTGTTATTAATCTACTTTGTCCTCTTTACTTCACTAAGCCCTAAGTCGGAAATGCTTGTTATATCTGGAAGAAGACTATGTTCCAAGTTATTTTTGGTCCTTTGATATGTAAGGACTTCATTCATTTAAACTAAGTATTTTATCGTAGAGCTTGGCACATCAGATAGGATTGGTGCTGGGGTGAGGCTGGTAATTTTGCTTGTTATTAAAGTTGCCCAACACTTCCCATTATGAAGCCTGTTTTCAGCTGCATATCGCTTTGCCAGACCTTAAATGTTTGGGCTGAAATTTTCCATGCCAGGTGTCTGCCTCAGGCAGAAATATTTCAGGAAGTTTTATCCAAAATGGTACAGCTGTTTCTGAGAATGAGGTTAAAGAATATTTGTTGTTTAGCAATGCTGAAAAAATACTGGCGACCTTTTCCTGAACAAGTTCAAGTGTTTTTAATGCAGAAGTTCAAAGTTTGGGGTGACCAGAAAGTGGAGAGGGAGAAGCTGCCTTTCTGTCAGTGATGTATGTCTGCATAGAAAAGTCCAAACTTTAAGACTTTCAGAAGTCTCCCTTTTTAAGATATTCAGCAGGGACTTGTAGGCTCAGAGCCTTGGACTCTAATCTCAGCTGAAGTCACTTTTTTTGTGGGTTTTTTGACTCTCCAGGTGACTCTTTGGGGCTAAAACCAGCCAATAGGAAACATTAGGGAAAGAGACTTATGCATCACTTAAGACCACATCAAGCAGAGCCTAAATTCAGACATTACATTTCTGTGAAACTGGGGTCCTCACTGGGTATGACCCGGTTCCTCATTACATTTTCTGCTCACCCAAATATGCATGTGCTTTCCTGCAGAAAGCAAAATAGAACTAGAGTGGAAGAGTTGAGCCTCCTTGGTGACTGTTTGTTTCTTCCATCTATCCTAGGTGTGGACATGGGAAGTGACACTGGAAAAAACTCAGGCACCAGTAACTTGGACATGGAGAGCAGGAGCAGTCTGGGGCTGTCCATGGACAGCTGCACACTGGCCAGGCCATGGAGTGGGGAGTTACATTCCCTGACACAATTTTAGGCCAAATACCAGTCTCCCAGACCATTCCCAGGCATAGTTTATGGATAGCATAAGCCACAGATTGTTCACAGTTGTTGCTATAGATGAATGCAACCTTCACAGAAGTGAAAGACTATGTAACCACATGGGCTCAGATTGTTCATGCCACACAACCAGGTCCGCAAAATGGGCCTTGGTTCACATTATTGGGTAGTATAGACATTGCCTAAGGCTATAACTGTACTGTTAAATGAAAAAGGGCCAGAGAATGACTCAAGTGCTGAACTGCTGCTGATTGATCATACAGATTTAAGAGTTAGCTCACTCACGGCCTTGGTTTTGGACCTCTAAACCTAGGAAATATCTACTTCAGAGGGTTTTTTGGTAGCATGAATGTGAGCTGTTTGGTGTCATTTGGCCTAGGGGACAAGTCAGCAGGCTCTTTTACTTAGTGGTATAAAGATAGCGTGATAGATAGAAATCAAATGCTTCTGGAAATAAATCCACTGTAGAGAAAAAGAGGAGTAAAACTGAAGTTATCGAGATTGTCAAAGTGTACTAAAAAATAATTGTAATTTAATTTCATGCTTCTGTTTTGGATAACAAGATGGATTAATAAGGAAAAGTCTTATGAAATAAAGGAGTAAAACCAAAGGCAATCTTAAATGTACATTTTAACTGACAAAACTCAGGCAGGTATTTTTTGCTAGAAATAGAGAGAATCAAAGCATGTATCAACAGGTATTGTGCAGTGATGAAGTATCCCTTCAGCTGCCCTTGTGACACAAGTGACATATTGCTGTCTCTGGTTTTATAAATTGTAACCCTAAAATATAGCTAAGGATATCAACACCTGCTTAGCTGATCTTGTATTAAATCCAGGCAGAAGCTGTCAGAACTTCATTTCAGTGTAGGCAGGCCTATGCAGGAACTGAGGAGTGGCCTGTGCAAGCTTTTATGGCATACTAAATCAGTGTGGAAAACTTTCAGCCCACACTCCTCTTTTTGCCCACTGATATGAAGTGTGTTTGGCAGATCAAAGCTAATATTAGAGGATGAATACTGATGTTTTTTTCAGTAGATCAGATCTCACAGACCTGGCTAAAAAGCATATAGTTTGTTCCTGAAAGCACAGGTACAGAAAAAAATGCCAGGGGGCATAGAGGAAACGATACATGTCAATACAAATAACTATAACTCTGGGTGAAATTCCAGCCCATGAACTTCATTAATTTGGTGGTAGTTTGCCAGATTGCAAATCCCACCAGCAGAAAAACAATAAAACAGAAGATTCAGACACTCTCCATCGAGCTTCTACTCTTCTCAGTTTCCACTATTCCTTTAACCCACAGTTAAATTACGTATCTTCATCCTCATCCTGAGCAGTTATCATGAGGTCTCAGCTTATACCATAAGGATAATAGACCAAATACACAATCTTCTGCAGATTTCAGCAATTTTCCACAAAAAGTATTGCTAAATTTAAGACAGCTACTAGCCAAGATCCCTCAATCTCAAACACTACAGCAAAACATCTTCCAGCTACCACTTACAAACCAACACTAGACTTCATTCATATCTGTAAACATAAAGCTATATACACTGTGATTCATGAAAGACACACCAGACCTAGAATAACCTCTAAAATATATGTGCATATATTTGAAATTTGGTAAGAGTTAAGGCTGCCCACTGACCACCTCAGGGGGAGGGTACATACTTGCTCTAGGAAGGTGGGAGGGTGAAAGAAAAGTCATGGAGGTTGATAAGAGGAATACATAAGTGCTGTTTAGATGATATATAAATGAATCAACTGATTACTCCCTTGCTTTCCATGACTTGTACTAGCAAGATAAGCAGTCTAGAAACCATAACACTAAACTAACCATGTGTCTCAGAGAGATAATATAGCTGTTTCAAAGTTCACTTTGCTATAATCCTAAACCAGACTTTTCAAAACAACCATAGAATAATAGGACCATATAACAATTTGTGTTGGAAGGAACCTTAAACATAGTTCCAACCCTCCTGCCATGGGCAGGGACACCTTCCACTAGACCAAACACTCCACTTGCTCAAAACCCCATCCAACCTGGCCCTGAGTAAATCTATAACTTACTAAATACTTCCACTCCCCAGGTCTTGGCTTCTGAGAGTGTCACAGGGAAACAAGAGACATCAAGAGACACAATACAATGGGACCTGCAAGAAATAAGTTTTGAAAATCAGACAATTTACTGAAGAGAAAAGGGACCTTGTGGTTCATCAGGTTTGTTGTCCTAATATGTTGCAGACAGTCATATCACAGGATCTCCCTCATAAATTTATGAAGCTGCATCTAAAGAAATGTTGGCTTGTTTGTTTGTTTAACCACTCTAATCTGTTTTGGAGCCTCAGTATTCCAGCAGTTAAAAACTTTCTTCTCATTTGCACATATTCCTGGCTGGTTTACACCCACCTAGTTTTTATGCTAACATTGTCCCTTATCATAGCTTTTTCCCTTTCTGGCATTAAATCCTTAACATATTTAGAGAGAGTAATCAAATCCTCATCTCAGTCTTCATTTCAGTAAGTTAAACACCATGCCTATTCAGTTTCTTCTCAGAAGACAGATTCTTCATTTCCGTAGCTGTTCTGTCTTTCCTGCTTCCTTCTTGTTTTAGCTTAACACATTTTTAAACATATGGATGGTCAAAATAGTAAATAATGTGAAGGAGGCTTCATCAAAGCCTCGTCTGAGTCTCTGTACCTCTGATATATTCTATGTGTCATATGCCTTTTTCAGTACTGGATCACATTGCTGTGATTAATTAGTACATCCTGTCTTCCCTCTCAGGAAGACATCTTTCAGATAATAAGAGGAATTCTTATAATTCTCTTCCTCCAAGTTTGTCAGTCTGTCAGCTCAGCCTGCATCATTTAACTGTGTTGTCAATGCCTCCTCATTTTATATCACACACTTTTTATCAACAGGGTGTACCAATTAAAATATTAAGTAACAACATCTCAAGCATGATCTTTGTTACACTTCTTGAGGAAACTTTCTGAAATACATTTTTTTCCTCTTCAACCCTACATGTTTAATTTCCTTCTTACTTTGTTCCTTCCCAAATTCTTAATCTTAATTCTTATTCCCTAGATAGTTTTACCATTTTCTCACTAATTCTGTTCACCTGCTTCACTAGTGTTCTCATTGTGTTATTGCTTCCCTGTTTCTTGCTGTACACATTTCTGCCTTCTTGTATTCCTTTATCCATAGACATGTATTGAAATTAACTGCTGATTTTCTGCAATTCTATTTACCTCAGCCTTTTCTCAGCATTTCTCAATATCTAGTTATAGATTCAGACATTTCACTCCAAACTATTAATGCTGAATGTCATATTGTAAAATAGATTTAATATACTCATTACTGAAACACTGCAAAACATTGAGGAGCTTGTCTACAGCTTGCTGATGTTAATGGAAAGATTCCTTCCTGACTTCTAAGGTCTTTGGGATCTGCTACACAAACATAAAACCAAACTGTTACAGAAAGTGTACACGATAGTTTTAAGTAGGTTAGCCAAACCACAGAATCACCTGTGACCCTCTGCTGTTTGGCTGAAATGGAGATGCACCATGTATTTGTACTGACTGTATCAACATATACAACAGAAATAAAAACAACATTAAAACCACTCTGTTGCATCCAATGTATAAATATCACATTCAGACACTGCAGTGCAGCGTAAAATGAAGTACACCAGTCTGACACTAAATCACAAAATCACAGAATAGTTGAGGTTAGAAGGGACCTCTGGAGGTCATCTGTTCCAACCCCCCTTCTGAGGCAAGGCCACCTACAGCCAGTTGGCCAGAACCAGGTCCAGAAGGCTTCTGAATATCTCCAAGGATGGAGACTTCACAGCCTCTCTTATAACCTGTGCCAGTGCTTGGTCACCCTCACAGTAAAGTGTCCTGTATCACCCTCCAGGTTCTCAGTATATTGTTATGACACCAATTCAGGAACACTTCTTTTCTCCTCTCAGGTTCTTTCAAAAAATGGGAATCATATCTTTCCAGATGTTCTGTATTTATAAAACATGCCCTAGAAAAGATCGCTGGTGGTGTTGGTTTGGGAGTTTTGTGTGTCTTCTTCTTTTTTTTTTTTTTTTTTTTCCCTTTAGACACATTATTGGCTTTTGTTGAATTAACAGTGAAGACTGAACTTCTTCATCATTAAAGAGCTTTTAATGTCTTAATGTTCTCATGCCATTCTTTATCATCTTATGCATGGAAACTCCAAACAAGCAGCAAGTTACATCTGTCAAAAATTACCAGATTCAAACCTGCTAGTACATTCTGCACCACATCTGCTTTCTTCTCAGATAAAATAGGAGAGATGATGGACAAGGGCAGTCCTTATAGCTCTTTAATGGTATTGCAGTTGTCTAAATCTTTCCAGGATTGCTTTTCTATGTTTGAGGTCTGTGAGATAATCTTACTAGTATCATGCAAATCCTCTGAGCAAAAAAAATTACTCAGTTCTGCTGAGATTTTCTTATTTTCCCCTGAGAGAAAAAAATTGTATTGAAATATTAATATAAAAGGTAGAAATCTGGAAAGAAATTTTCACTAAAAAATGCTGGTTGGCAAAAACACTTGCAAACCACAACTTTTTTTTTTTTTTTTTGACTCAGATTGTGCTCTCCTTTGAACAGACAAGCTAAAAGAAGTAGATCTTGGCAATTACTTCAGTATGAATCCTCCAAAGATAACCCAGAAATCAGTGAATCTGCAATGACAGTATTTTTTCTTCACCATTACTGTGGTGATGTTCCAGTGGGAAAGCAACAGGAATCTGACAGTTAGGGTTGTCATTTTCAGAGCTAGGATCAGAACTGGGGATCTTGAAAAAACTGAAAAAACTGAAAAATCTACATTATCACTCCATCCCATACTCCTCTGCAGAAACTAGAATGCCTTAACTATGCTGTCTCTAAGCTACTTAGTATCACCTAGAGCTTTGTTGGATCTTTTTTCTTTCAGCAATCTGGGGATTCTTTCCTTTTTTGGTTGGCTGTTGCCAATGTCTAGTTGCATTCTGTCTGCTTGTGCTTCTTCTATGTACCAAACTAGTAAGCTATGCTACTCAGGAAAAGTAACCATCATCTTCCTTTGGGGATACAGACAGACTGAGCCATACTACATTTCAGTGATAAACACAGCAGTAATCACCCTGTTCTTCAGGCAAGAGACAGGAGTGTGAGTTGAAAAAGGTATTTGAAATATAATATTGTTAATAAAGAATTAATCATATAAAATTTTATAATACAACATAATGATAAAGCAAAACAATCTCTAAATAATATATTTAATCATTTCTATATTCTGTGGTTTACATGTGATCAGACTTATTTTCAAACTGGGTAATAACACCATTCTTCGGGTTCAATCCCATATGCCGAATTTCAGTCCAGAATGATTTTTTTACAACTAAGTTATAAATCCCTGAAAACAGGGGGATATAATGGAAACACTGACTACAATATCATAAATAAAAGCCTTCCTCTGAAGGATTTCCAAGATTTCCAGTTCATAAAAAGTTTAATGTTTCAATTGAGACTTAGACCAAACTTCAAATAATGACACACTACAAATGATAGCAAGCAGTACAAATAAAGTAAATTTACTCATGACGCGTTGCTGGTAACTGTTCATGTCCCAAAAGTGAAAAACACCAAGCAAAAAGGCAGCATGATAGCCCATATCCTGTAAAACCACACATTTATTTCCAAGTAGACTTCACTATAGCCGGAACTCAAACAATGCCATACTCTTTCCAGTAAGAATGCTTCTATTGTAAAACAAATAGTATACTTTTTGCATCGCTGTTCTTTATGTGCAGAGATCATTTTACAGTTAATTTTTATTTTTCCCAAAAGAAAGTGTTGTAAACATTTATCCTTCAGTGCAAACCTTTTTTTTTTTTTTTTCCCCTTAGTCTTAACCCACTGAAACAGCTGTTTCACTTGCATTTTCCTATGTTTCAAAGGCTATACTAACAGAACAAATATAGACATATGGGAGAATTTGTATACTTGTTTCTCTTCTGGAAGTGCTGATTTTTCTGAGGTTAAGTGGTTTATATGACAGAATGACTAGGATAATTTTCCTAAATTTTTTACTTTTAATTCACTAGTGCAAGGCAGGCTTTAATCATTAACATGCAGATGCCACTAGTTCTTATCTATTTTCAGTGGTGTGGGGGTTAAATTTTTCTCCTTTTTTTGTGAGATCTAAACAGATGGACTTACATTCTTTTGATCCTATGCTGTTAGCCTTCTATGATTTGGTACAATTTATATTGTGCTCTGCTACCCTTACCAACATCATACTACATTTGGTTAAAATAGTCCAACTAAAGAAAATTAATTTTAAAGCATTTACATGATGGTCTGCAGCTTTGGACTTGGAAACAAAAAATTTAAACTCTTCTGCCTTGGCAAGACAGTGCTCAAAACTGTCTATCTTAACAATAAGGCTTCTCTAAGATGTCAGTAAAGCAAAGGCAGACCACAGCCCAGTTACCCGTATTTCTCCTTTTTCAAGCACTCATGAAGGAGAGATAGCCAGTTAATTCTGAAGACCTACCCTTGACGAGTGACAAGAGAGGAAACCCAGGGCAATATGATTCTAATCATGAGCACTTCAGCTAAATATCTAAGAAAGGTGGAGTGACCTTGGGCCTTGAACAGGAGCTCACTGAACTCAAGTGGACGATTAGAGAGGCACTAGACCAGCTTCTGAGGAGTGTCCCAATTTAAGAATGTATTTCAACTTAGTGGTTAGCACAAACCATGCTGGAATGCAACACTGCTCCTTTGGCTTCTCATCATTCTATCTTTCTCTATTTCTGTTTCAAGCCCTCACAGACATTCATCCTGTCATGGCTGATTGCCATTGTGAGAAAAATTACAATCCTTATGCTGAAAGTTATTTCAAAACAGCATTTTTGGAAACTAAATGAAATGCTCTGAGTAGAAATGCAGTGTACTTGCAGTCAGCTGGAATTTCCTTTTTCCCATTTCTTTTTCTTCCTTTTAGCATTTAAAAATTAAATGTAACTATTCTTCCCTTGAGATGATATTTTCCTGTTATTCATTGCTTTTTATCAGTATCTTCAAGCAGTTTACAGAAATCAGTGTTTCCTAACACTTTTGATGTACGCAGGTTTTCAGAACCCTGGCAGACAATTTTTCATGTTTATAGTTAGAGGAGTTACTGCCCTATGTTTTCAACTTGGCCAACTGTCTTAGATCATCATCAATGTTACGAAACGACAGAACAGGATATGCATCTGTGCCTCAACTGCCACATTTTACAGTCCAGTTTATTAATGAGCACCTACCTTCATTGCAGTTTAATCTAATATTCTGTACTGCAAACCATGGCTGACACATGGCTCATATCCTACCCTTCCTTGCCTGCTATTGAGGAATTATTCCTTTGGAAAGAGATAGCAAAGGCATCTGGGTGATGTAATGCTTTAAACTACCACAGCTAAATCTCCCAGTACTTATCTCTCAGAGTCCACATTGAGTTTAATGGGTTTTGGATTAGCCCTTAAATAAAGAAACTATAGTACAGGGAATTTAATTGATCTGTCTGAGGTCACACAGTAGCTGAGCAACAGAACTGGTGTAAAACAAAGGAAGAATTGCCAGAATAAGAAAATGCAAAGGTAGGAGATAAGCAATAGTTTCCAACTATATGAAGAGAACATTTGGTAAGCTGTATCATTTTTTATTGACTTGGTTAAATATTTTTTCTCTTTCTTTAATACACATAGAGCTAATATTTGTTGCTTAGTTAACAGGATCATTAACAATGTCAAGTTATCCATACATAAAGATCCCTTGTTTCCAAACATAGACAACTTATGTGCAGTGGTAAGGAAAGGGTAAAAATCACAGCTGATTTTGGACAAAGCTGAAGCTCCTAACTGAAAGCTGCAACACTGAAGTCTGCTCTTTCACAAAGATTTATTTTCTGCAACAGCAGCAAAATTCTTAGCCCTACACCCATCTGAAGTCTTTTATAGAGCAAATATACCTCACTCCATTTCTGCTGAAATTATTTGCATTCAAAATGTTCTTATTTTATTCTAAATTAAGCCATATGCTGCTGGTGACATAGGAAAAAAAAAAAAAAAAAACAAAAAAAAACCAAAAAAACCCACATCTTCCTCTGTCATTTAAATAGATCAAAGCAAATGTTCACATATAGATGTAAATGACTGTAGAGTTGCTTTTTCTCTAGCTGATCTTTTCTTCCTATGTGGATCTGATGTTTTGCCTCTGAGAATAGAACTTATTAGCAACCCTAAAGTAAAAAAAGACAGGATATTTTTCAGCAAGAGCCTCCAGTTTGCCAAACATCCCAGAGTTTGTCTCCAAGGACTTTAAAAGAAAGGAAAGAATGAAGAACGGAAACCATAAAGCATGCATTACTGCTATCATCTAATTGCTGAATGAATAGCACAGTTGTTTAGTCTGATTGCACTAAGCTAGTTATCCACTGCAAGCTTCATTGACAAAAAGTGAATCTATACAAATTATAGGGAAATTCAAGCACTAAAGGAATGTTTTGGTTCAGAGGTTTGCAATGACTATTGGCTTTGGTTCCTGGCACAGTTTGCCTTTGCCATATGAACTCTGCTGGGTTGGGTCAGCCCAAAGCTTTCCAAAAACCCTGAGAAGAGGACAGACTTCCTTGTCATCTGTATCCCATAAATAAATTAAAGTGATGTTCTCCAGTTAGTTTGTTTCTTGGCAGGCTAATCTGCAATCAGAGAAAGAAAAGCCTTTCATTTGCGGACTCCAACTAAAGGAAGGAAGCTTTTGTATGTGGATTCACCAGAGACCAAAATATTAAAAAGTGGAAGAGGAAAAACATATGTTGCAGTCCCCTGAAAAATAAGTGGATCAAAAAAGTGCTTTAGAGACATGCCCTCAATTGTTGATGTCAAAAAACAAAACATTCTTTTACAAGGAGCAGGCAAAGTACTTTCACCACCACTACCTTATTTCAGCATAACAAGTTTTTCAGGCACTTTTTTTTCTAAATCATGCCCCCTATACAGAAATGGCAAAAAATTTAAACAAGCCTAATATGCCAGGTTCCAGTGGGCTTGCATTCTCCCTCTTATAGTATTGCAGAGTGTATGTATAACTATGTAGAATCACAGGAATATAGATGTCACTTCCCTGCTATTTATCTGACATCACAACCAAGAATTAACTGCAACAAATACAAGCAGTGAAACAAGCATATTCAGTGTAGTCTTCTGAATTCTTTATTTCAGTCACAAAAACATTGCAGCACAGCAGCTACACTTTTCATCTTGCAACCTACTGCAAAGCTCCATCAGATTCTCATTCCATGTTACTACTTGCATTCAGGCTCTTGTCTCTCATGTCCTCAGACTATTTCTTTTAAATTTTCTTGCACTCCTTGCTTCACTGAAGTGAACTTTCAGTAGCTATTAATTTCCTAGTCAAACCTCTGTGAAATCTGATGACACTGATCAAAATATCTCAATTTTTTCCACACCGAATGATTATGAAATAAAATGAAAGCAGGAACATGGTAAGAGGCTGCAATGAGAGACAACATATCTCTAAAGGGACTTCTGTGAGTCTCTGACCTTTGTAGAAAGCGTAAACACTCCACTCCCAGGTCACGCTTCCCTGTTTTGGAGGCCCCCTGTGCCTGGCACAGCTGATCAGGGGACCTGCTCTCCACTGTCCAAAGCAACAGTACCTGTGTTACAGATGCTGCAGCGTGGGAGGTGAGACAGGGACTTTACTGAATGAGTCACACAAAATAAATAACAGAAATGCTTAATGGCTATTGAATTATAATGCTAAAACAGTCTTTTGCTAGTATGACTGCTTCTGTCTGGGAGATGAGTTTAAGCTTTGCCAACAAAAGAGCTGTTTAGCTGCAGCTCCATATCAGCCACACCAATAAGCCATTCTAAATATCAACAAGTTTTGAGATATGTTGCTCTGACATCTGTATCCACTGCTATAATATACCTCAATGAATAAATATTGTTTGAGTATTGGTTTAGTCTTATCTTTAAATGTTTTATCATCTCAAATTTGGAGCCTTTTTAAACTACATTATAAAATCATAGTATCATAGCATCATAGAAACGGTTTGGGTTGGAAGGGACCTCTAACCCCCCTGCCATGGGCAGGGACACCTTCCACTAGACCAGGTTGCCCAAAGCCCCATCCAGCCTGGCCTTGAACAGAAACAGGGATGGGGCAGCTACAGCTTCTCTGGGCAATCTGTTTCAGTGTCTAACCACCCTCACAGTGAAGCACTTCTTCCTAATACCTAATCAAAACCCACCCTCTTTCAGTTTAAAACTGTTACCCCTTGTCCTGTCACTACACTCCCTGATAAAGAGTCCCTCCCCATCTTTCCTGCAGGCCTCCTTTAAGTTCTGGAAGGCTCCTGTAAGGTGTCCCCAGAGCCTTCTCTTCTCTGGGTTGAACAACCCCAGCTCTCTGCCTGTCCTCATAAGGGAGGTGCTCCAGCCCCCTCATCATCATCGTGGCCTCCTCTGGACCCACTCGAGCAGGTCGATGTCCTTCTTATGCTGGGGGCCCCAGAGCTGGACACAGTACTCCAGGTGGAGTCTTGTAAGAGCAGAGGGGGAGAATCACCTCCCCTGACCTGCTGGCCACACTTATCTTGATGAAACCCAGCATATGGTTGGCTTTCTAGGCTTCAAGCACGCATTTCTGTGAGCGCAAATGCATTACAGAAAACTGAGAATTAAATTAAATTAAATTAAATTAAGATCCTATTAAATTGAAGTTAATGGAAAATGCACTACTGACTTTACTCAGATCTCAGTGAGACCACAGATGTCTTATTTTCTTTCCAAACTCTATTGTTAAAAAAATTTAGTTACTATTTCCCTTTCTTCCCACAAACCAGAAATAACAATCAAAGTATAATGATTATAAACAGGAAATGACTTTATGAACACAATGAATATACAACTACAGAATTTTACTTTTATGTGTTCTTTACTGGCCTTTGCAGGTATATCAGTTCCTCTCTGTCTCCTGTTGAGACAATTGTAATTTAAATCTTCATACATGCCAGAATTTTTCTATGTATGTAAATAGTTTGTCTTTGAAAAAATTCTTATTCATTCAAATGAAGTTTCAGTGTGGTAGGAAAGCATAGCTGTGAAGGATCAGGTATTGAAACTGAAAGCAATCAGCTGTAGGTGCTGTCTTTCTGTATGTCTTACAGAGTGCCTAGTACATATTCTACACTTAATGAGGAAGAAATAATAATTAATCTTAAGTTTTTGGCAAGGTGAAATCTAGGCAAGAACTTAATGCATTTGAACCACTGCTCCTCATTCTTGGAACAGGAAATTGGATTTCTGCTTCTCATGTGGAGAGGTTCTTAAATAAACTCTGGCTAAGGCTGTGAAGTCAATAATACTTCTCAGGAAACTAAAAGTAGGGCTGATGATGTTAATGTTTTCAAGAGAAGGGTCTGATGCAGACATTCATGGTAAGGCTATATCTCCTGGGCTGCACGATACCATTTCCTCACATTTCCACTCTGACTGCAGCTGCCTGACTTCATCCCTCAGCAATTTAGGGGTAGTAGCTTCTTTAAGATGTCCTAGTTCATGATCCCAAAGGTTTGGGGCTAAAAGGAAGGATGTTTTTAGAGGTTTTTGAGGCACTTACCTTGGCTCTAGGTGCCACTGCGTGCTATCTTCATGAGAGGGTATCTGGTACTTTTGGGTAGGACATCTCTTGGACTTAAAACCTCTTGTACTTTCAACTCTCCCCTGGACCCTGCTAAAACACTTTTGCTCCAGATGCTGTACCCAATGTTGTACTGCAAGATTTGACTGAAGGCTAGTTTTGCCTTCCCATGGGAGAAAGTGAGAAACACATTGCTTTGCATCCACAGTGACAGCAGAATTATTACTGCCTTATCCCTGACAACCTGCTTGCCAAAAGAAGAGAGGCAGAAAAAGGCATGTCTCTGGAGGAAGAGGGAGGTGAGGTTGTGGGGAATTCCCTCCTTTTTTCTGCTGATAGCTCCTCCAGGATGGCTCCATCTCCTGAGCCTCCTTCCTCCTCAAGCTCCTGTTTGTATGAATATACCATGCAGAAAAAGATGAGGGGAAAAAAAAAATCCCATTAATACTAACAATTACAGTCTACTAGGTCTGCACACAGTAACTGGGAACATCATTGCCTCAGCATGCTTTAATGTATCAGTCCAACTCAGCAGTGACCCTCAGCTTCAAGTTTTTTCCTTCATGAAAAGAAAAATAATTTTTTTACATTAACACAGTGTCACAGGAAAACTCTCTTTGATACAGTACTAGGAATATCACTCAATTTTACATACAAATATCCTTTTCACTAAATCCATTTGCTGTTCAAATTCACCTGAAGAGACTCTTAACACTCTATAGTATACCACATTTCTCACCTTTCCTGGTCAAAAATGAACAATTACAGAGTATGTACAGTTTTCTCATAACAAGGTTTCTAACAGCTGTCTGAGCTACAGAAAAGAATATACACTGGCAATTTTAGTAGTCAGGTAAATTCCAGCCAAACTTATGAACTCTGGGATACACAATTAAAAATCAATAAATTCAGCCTGATCCTTTCCAAGTCTTCAGAAAACTTTTTCTTCTGCTTCAGTTTGAAAATTAAATTAAAAAAATCTTCTAAGGTTAAATTATATTTTACTTAATTTTATTAATTCATCTCTGTTATTAAGACACATAAAATTTTTGTTGAGCTTTATGACAAAACAAAAAAATTAATATCACTTGAAAACATCCAAAGACTTGGAATTTAGGCTAGAGCCCTAATTTCCATGCTCTGTTTCTGAGAAGCCATTTGAGTTGGGTACATAACTAATATCTGATGTCTCCATTTTCCACGTGTTTAGTGTTATCCTTTTCTATACTCATTTGAGACTTACAAACAAGAGAAGATGTGGTAGTATATTAAATATTATTACTACCATTTAAATATAGTTATCAAATTTTTAAATTCAGGTCTGGGTTTTGGGCGGTTTTTTAGTACTTGAATTCCTACCAGAAAAAAAATCATCCAGGGGCACATTCATCCAAGATGTCACCTCACATTTTGCAAATGGAAATGACTCCATGTTGATAGGAGAACAGATATATTTCATGCCCCAAATGTGAAGAACTGCATTTATCTAACTGATTCTCTCCTTGGTTTTGAGACTGGGCGTAACAAAGACAAAATATACTTAGCACATAGTTCAGTAAATTAATTGTTTGGAAACAATTCATTGTAAATACTTTTGTATTTATAGTCACTACAAAACAATGGAGATAACATCTGAGAAGGCTCCAAGTGAAGCAGGAAGACGCTGCAAAGGATGTGCCATTGTCATTATTAATAAAGCTTCTGTCTGACTGCAGCACAAGGTACAGAGATTAGTATCAGCTGTGTCCCTGGAGGGAAGAGACAATGCAGAACTGTACCGAGAAGAGTTGTAACACACCCTTCTGCGATAGTGTACGTGGAAGATGAAGCATCCTTCATGGTTTGCTCAGCTCCATTTGCACAAATGTCATGGCAAAAAATACCTTTGCTATTCATTTATAAAAACCTTGCACACCATGTCAGTAACTCTGTGTGGACTCCAGGCACAGACCTTTTGGCCGAACTGTATTTATCCAGTGTCAGAAGAAATACTTCTGTTCCGCATGAGCTAACACCACAAGCTTGCATTGGGACTTTGTTAATTAAGGTAAAAACATTCTTTCACAGCGACATACAAGATAATAAATTTTGAGTAACTTGCAACCCCTTCAGAATATAGCTCCAACTGTATTAAAGAATGCTGTTATAGAACAAAACAACAACAATAAATAAAGCAAAAATAGCAAGCCTGATGAGTATCTCTTCCTGATTTTCCAAAAAAGGAAGATTCAGTGAAATTAAACCAGATGACAAACCCATTACTATTTCTGAGAATAAACTATAATCCAGTCCTAATACATAGAAATTGCTATTGCTGCGAGTACACATTTTTTTTACACTCCATATAAACAACGCTTAGAGAGGGACAGGCTGTGAGAACACCCATCCTCTGGTGAGCATGCTAAATCATCATGTTACTTTTTTTCTCTAAATCAATAAATCTCAAATTCTCTAGACAAATAAATACAATAGGGAGGCTAAGAACAAGCTCTTACTGGTGGCAGTTTCTTAATCTAACACAGTGCAGCCAGAACAGAACAACTCATGATTTCTTCAGTGACTTCTCCAAGGTCACACATGCTCTGTCTATAGTGTTAAAACAAGGAGACATCTTCGACCTTAGTGGCACTGACTGGCTTGCACCCCCTTTGCTCAAATGTCATCCTTTCTGCACCACATACGTCTTGGAAAGAGTTTGATGGCATAGTCCAGAACAGAGACAGACAGTAAGTGCAGACAATCAATAGTTAATTTAGGATATGATTGTTAAGGACTAACTGCTCTGAATATATAATATTAATGATTAAAAACTAGTAGGAACTAATCATTTGCAGTGTGTTCTGTTTATGAATATCTATCCAATAATATCATGTTTCAAAGGCTAAAACTGTCCTGATTTATCATTCAGTCTTCTAAACAATCCTATCACAGTGTCCTCTAATTCCCTGAAATATAAATATTTATGTATGTATCAGTACATATATACCTATATTGAGTTGCAACAAAGGATTCAGTGCTATAACTTTCTCTTTGGCCGTCTTTGTTTAGCTGCATAGACATAACTTTTGTTCTTGTGAGAGTGCATGAAAAAGGTAAGGCATCATACAAAAAGTGTCAATGCCTAAATGGCAGAAAGTTTTGAAAGGACAATTTTAAAAAGTGATCGTACAGAAATACACTGTATGTACCTCACTCTACACATTACAATACGTATTATAATGTACACCTTATTTCAGTTTTTCCATTGCAAGGTTCCTTCTCTCCCCATTTGACATCCATGACTAATTAAAATCTACAGAAAGTTTATAGAAAAGTTTATAAAAACTTTATAGAAAATTTACATGACATTTGAGTAAGAATTACTTGAGTAGGTTGACAGGAATTGTGTCTTGCAGGACAGGATCTAAGAAAATTCTAGTATCTTGTTTTATTCTGCTCCCCTATCCATGTGTCTACTTCTCCTTAAATTATCAGTTATTATCATCAATTACCTTGTTTTCACTATGCTTCCAAAGCCCCCATTCCTGTGTTTCCTCCTCCCTACTGTGCTTCCCAGTCCTCCTGCAGTCAAATCTTCTCCCCACTCCTCCTGCACTTCAAATCTCCCTCAGCTCCCTGCTCCCTACAGGCCATTACAGCCCAGCCAGTTCTTTAATCCTTTCTTTCCCCACTCTCAGCCTTTAACTGACCTTTCTAAAGCAACCACTGCCAGTCACCACTTCCCCTTCCCTCTCCTCCTCTGTCTCTTTTGCTGGTCAATCTGGGTGGGAAAGGAGGAGCAGGAGATGAAAGTGGGAGACAGCCTGTCTCCCTGCCAGGTGTCTGTGCAGAGGCACAGGGTTGTGTGGTGCTTGTGGTGGGGGCTGAAAATCTGCGGAACACATGACAAACTGGCAACAATATGAAGAAGGAGCTGATCCAGAAGGGAGACCAAATGTGGACATCATCAGAGCACACCATTTGGCAAACGCTTGTATATGATAAAAATTAAAAAGCAGGGGGAGAAAGCACAGGCTCCTGCTAAATTGTCCTGCGCAAAAAACATGTAAACCACTACCTGATCCAAACATTAGTACCTTGTAGCTGCTTTGCATTCAGTTCTCCCAACTCCAGGAGAGCCCAGGCTCATGAAATAAGCATATGTATACCATAATACGTTGTGGTTAACTTTTTTAAACCTTTAAAATTTTAAAGAAGTTTTCACCTACCTGTCACAGAAAATTATTGTATGTCATTTTTCTCTAGCTGAAACATAACATGCCTAAGAGGTTCGAGAGTTTGTTGGAAGTTTATTATTATTCTTTATGATGGGAAGTGATTTGAAATTAAATAACTTCCAACATGCTCTCTTTCCTTTTGATTTTCCCTTATTTGGCAAGGGGGTGAGAGGTGAAATCTGCATCAGTATATTGTGTTTTGATAGTAAAAACTCCCCAAATGAGAAAGAAGGATGTTGGAAATTAAGATCAGTCCCTCATGTGTGGACAGACCGTACAGATATCAAGAATTACTCCACACACAAAAGTAACATATCAATGACCTAATTTGTTAGCTGGCATCCAGTCAAACCTCAGAGTCACCCAAGGTAGAAAAAAATATAACCAACTTGCTGATTCTTAGCCAATCTTGCTTTGTTCTTCTTTCATTTAGAGGAAAAGCCTTTCAAAAACACTTCATTTCTCGAGTACATGTATTCATATTCTCTTTTTATATTCATTTGGTTGGATAACAAAGGATGTTATGCTCAGCCATAGTAAAACATGTGTATAGACAAGCTCAGCAGGAATATTCATTTTGTGCTGTCAACACTGCACAATGGCAGTCCTTTTAAAAAAATGAACTTTTATGCAGAAAAATGTTCAGACTTTCAAAGCAATTAATACCTAATGATATCAACTGAATTAGAGGCTTTGAATCACATTATCGGGTTAATGACTTGTAAAAACACTGATTCTGGGATTGGAGGTACCTTCTGTAAATGGACATACATGGACACAAATGTGTGGAGCATGAGAATTTCTATCAATTATTAATCCCTGTGCTGTTTTTGACATCTTATAGACTCTAAAGAAAGACTCCTGAGCATGTCACATCCCTCCAGATATTTCTCCCCAGGTAAATAATTCTTTGACACAGAAGATGAAGTCAGTAGAATATGACAAAATTTCTGAAGTGTGAAATCCTGAAGGATATGACTTGCTGTGTAAAACCTTTTTCAATCAAAGGGTGTATTTGTCAATATGCCCTAAATACTTTCTGGAATTAAGATATTCAAAACCAAAATACTGGATAATATACACAAAAAGAAAGTTTGACTAAAGTATAACTAACTCCTTCCCATGAAAAAATAGATTCATCCTTCCACTTACACAGAAAGTTAGAGATTTGACTTTATTGACTTCAAAGGAGCTTTCGTGGATCGTGTGTCTGAATATAACTCTACATGCTTGTTACTAAAGAGCATTTCAGCAGAAGTTCTTAATAATATTTACTGTTCAACATATAATAAGTGTCAGTATGAAACATTTTTTGTGCTATCACAGATACAAATTAATTTCTGATTAACATCTATCTAGAAAAATAAAAATTAACTATGCATGTTAGATAACATAACATCTAAAAAGCACAGTAGAAAATAAAAGGAATGGTGAACTGTTCCAAAAAGCAGCTGAGCCCTAGACTAGGCATGACTGCAAGAGATGGGTGAGGTCTTACAGCCATAGGGTATCAAAAACAAACAGACACAGTTCAAATACTGGTTTGAATGGACTGAGTAGGCTTATCCGTTCTTTAGTAGATGAATATCCCTTCCTCTCTGAAGGAAAATATGCCTAATTTCAAACACAGAAATCCTAAAATTCTAAAGAGACATGTTTTCCTAAAACAGTGCAAGGGTGGTAATACCTGTGAATACTTTCCACTGTATGTGCCAGTGCCATGAATGAGTGAGTACACTAATAGGAAATTGCTGAGGGCAGATATTGCTAACACATACATTTTTCCCTTCCCTAAAGAACTATGGAAACCATGCTCTGCATTACCTGCCCCCCACTCATGAAGACATCAATATTTATGTTTCCCACATCAATATATAGTTCTCTTATGCCAATACATAGCTTTCATGCCTTTAATTATAGGCTCATTGATTGCAAGAGATTACTAGGCCACCCTCCAGGCCTTCGCAAAGCACAATTATAGGTATCAAAACACATGTTTTTCAACTTTCTTGAAAAAAAAAAAAATCATCTCTGTGTTTGAGAAACATGTTCCCTCTAAACCAAATTTACTTCATTAAAAACACAACTGGATACTGCTAAATTGTTAAGTCTTAAGCTGAAGACTTAAGCTATTGTATTTTATGTTTCTAATGGAAATTAATATCATGTAAGGGATGGATAGATAGATAGATAGATAGATAGATAGATAGATAGATAGATAGATAGACAGGCAGGCAGGCAGAATGCATTTTAATCTTTTTCTTTTGCACATACTTGTACTGGCTAAGCCAAGCTAGAAAAAAAAAAAAAAAAAAAACAAACCCAAACAGTTTCACCAGCATACAGACATGAAAAGGATGTATAAGAAGGAACTTTAACTCTGTTGTGTTTGTGATTAGTTCAAATCTAATTTTCAAACCAACAAACAAAAACTGCTACAAATATAATAATTAAACAGAAAACCCCACACAAATATGTTATTTGGAATAAAACAGTAAATCATTGACATTTGGAACTTTGGATGTGCTGGCTGGAGGAAATAAACCAGGGATTTGGACAGGCTGGGTTTTGAAGCTGACATTTGATGAGGTAAAATCACTGAGCAAAAAAATCACCATGAAAAATTTTGTAGACTTTACTAGAAAGGCTTCATAACACTACAGGCCAACCCAAACCCAATGGATATGTCTATGCTAGTAAATAAAAGAGAGACAGAGACTGAAACAAAATGTGACACTGCTTTTGGAGGTGGTCCCTGGAACAAATTATCCCCAGAGCTCTGCCACATATTGACTCAGAAACAGTTGTTTGGAGAGATCCTCCCAGAGCCTGGGACTGAGCCAGCAATTAAGTAGTGACTACAACGAAGGATCCAAAATTCTACTTCTCTCCCTTGCCTTCTTTTATTTAGCACACAATGGCAATTTGTGCCTTCAACCTAAATATTGTCAATGGTGGGAAGTCATTATAAGATCATATCATCACGAGGATAGATACAGTACAATCAAATGAAGGATTTCTTTGAGGTTTCAGAGCCTAGAAGTCAAGGCTATGTTATAGACAGCTTTAGCTAAATGACTAGTCATTTAGTTTGACCACCGTGACACGGCAAATGATGTGGTATGGCTCCACACTTAAAGCCAAGCCTCCCTGAAGCTTTCTAGCCAAGCCTGATGAGTGTAAATTGCCAACTTTAACTGGACAAGTAAGCTCCACATTTGCCTATAGTGGTTTTGAAAAAGTTCTCCCAACCACATTAGCAGAGTGTTTGAGGACATTTATAGAAGCATAATTAGAGAGACACTTACATCCTTCCTCTTCTACTGCTTCTCTTATTGCCCACCCCGGCAAAACAAAGTAACTATTTCTACAATTATTTTGGACTGGTAACAGATAGAACCAAAGACATTTCCCTAATGCTCTCCACATATAGGCCCTAAATCAAATCTGGTTTATTCCTGTTGATTTCAAGACCTTTTCATACCTAGGTCTTAATCCTACATTACTGGCATGATGCCCTGGGGTATGGATCCAGAACCCCATACAGGATGTAGAGCTTTTGTTAGATGGAACAGCTTTCCTCAAGTGAAGATGTAAAGTGGAGGCTTTGCCATGTCACTGAGAGCTCCATCTTGTGCCACACAAAGCCACTAATTTTGAAACAATGACATAGGAATAGCATCTTGTGCCAGATATTACATCTATTCAGAGTTACTTGAGCAGAAGTAATGAGAAGCATTAAAGCAATGTTTACATAATGAAGTGTAATATCAATCATGCCATGTATATTAGTGATAAGAGTAGGGATTGAGTTGTTCTGGACAACTGAGCCGTCTTGAGAATGGAAAATCACTAGCAGAATGCAGATTTACCCCCCTATTTTTAATGCTATGTTTTAACTCGTATTAATATATTTCATTGTTGCTCATTTTGACAAAATGACAAAATTCTCTTCTAAAATGTTTGCAATAGTTTTGTTTGTATCTGTTACTCAGGCACCTCATCTTAGTGGCCTGTAAAATTTACATGGCTGTTTAATATGATGAGGGAAAAATATGAGGGAATAAAGATGCAAGTCATCCACAGAGCAGAGTATCAACAGAAGTCAGTCATCCAAGGATAAGAAAATTAAATAGTGCTTTTAGAAAATTGTATTCTGATTAACATCCTATACAGAGAACCAGGATGATCACCTTAGGCAACCTGCTCTGCAAGAAAACGGGCTAAAATCTCCTTTGAACAAAGTGCTCTTAATCTACATCACAACTTCTGGTAAGGAATTGCTGTCTGAAGGGAGTTGCCACTGGCAAATTCACATCAAACAAGCTGAAGGGCAAAATGCAGAGTTCAGAGATGGTGTGACCTATGTGCAGTTTCTCTGGATGGCCCCATATCCCACCTGTGTAAAGAGCTACATCAGAGGCCCCAAACCTGATTCCTATAAAACTTGCACAGAGGCTAATAAGTCTTGAACCAGAAAGAAGTTCCTTATTTCCACCACCCTCTGTTATATTTGACCACAGCTTGGCCATACAGGGAATAAAAGCCAGGTAATTTACACATTGGTATAAGAAGGAAGACAGTCAATGCAGAGAGGACTGGACCTTTCCCAGAGGGAGGCGGGCAACATCTTGTCCCCCTTCCCTGCACACCTCCAGGGAAACAAAGCAGTGAAGGTAGCTGTCAGGGCACTGATAAGGAGGAGGCACCTCCTGCCTCTGTTTTTCCTGTTTAAGCATCTTACTTTTACTGACCAAAGAAAACCTGTTAGTTCTTCACAGGTGCAGAGGGGGAAAATGCTCATTGCAAAGGAGTTGAGCTAGATGACCTTTAAAGATTCTTTCCAACCCAAACCATTCTATGATTCTGTGACTCTGTGACATTGCATGGGGTCACGTGTCCTCAAACCAGATGGCTTGTACCTCTTTCACAAGACTGTATTCCCTGTTCAGTAGAATTATTTGAAAGCAAAGTATTACAATGACTATTATACGGACTACACACACTTTGCTAAGTATGCTTATCTTTTCCTTTATTTTGGTTACCCATGGCTATAACGAATCTCCCAGCATTTGGCAGCAAAATCTGCCTGAGCTAAGGGAAAGTTGTGACCAACCTTTCTGCAAGCTGAAGCAGGATGATGAGTCCCACAGTATGCTGTTTCCTCAGCAAAATACAGGCCTATTTTTCCTCCAGCTTTCCAACTCATATTTTTGGTCAGATGGGCTAGCTAGATTCACTTCAGGATGTGGTAGGTAATGGCAAACCAGGGCAAAAAACCTGTCAGTGATGGAATTGCTAGCTACAAGATGGACACAAACAGTGCAGCAGTTCTTAAAAAAGGATGCAAAGGACTGTGACACTACAAAACATCCTGAAGAACAGGAAGAAACAGCTGCTCAAAAATACATCCATGACCTTTCCATGACAAATCAGTAGGGAATAGATGTATTCTATGAATGATAAGGGAACAGCCAAATAAGGAGCAAACTGGAGAGGCAGACTGAAGCATGGACTGGACCAAGGTCAAGAGGAGAAATTGCCAAAAAATGATGAGTCAGCTGAGACCCCGCATACAGAAGAGGAGAAAAGTAAAACTAAGTGCAAAGGCAGAATCCTAAAAAGGGCCACAGGAAAAGCAAACGCGAAATATGTATGGAGACAGTGTTAACACCTGCAACAGGCGTGTTATTCTTTTGATATGAAGAAAGTAATTCCAACCACCTATGACAACAGGGCAAGCACTGAAAGAGACCTGTCAGAAAAGCAGAAGGGCTGAGCAGTCCCAGATGATTACTTTGCATACAAGCAAAGTTCAAAATATTACATAAGGAAAACACAATAGAGAGCCAGCACAAAAAAGACTGTCATAACAAAGGTGTTACTAGATTTATTGGGTAGTGATCTGGAATTTCTAATCATCATATTCCCTATAGGAACAAATGGCACCAATGAAGTACATTTATATAATATATAAGCAACTGTTTCTTCAGACAGTAAGAAAAAAAAAAATTAATTGAAACTACGTAGATAAATAACTTGCAGAAGTTTTCCCTGTGCCAAGTATGGGTGAAGAAAGTAAAATGCTGATACTGGAAGCCAACCAAGAGAAGATCTGATATGGTAGATTGGAGGGTTTTGAATGCACAGATCACTGGAATGCCTCCTGCAGTGGGAGCCAACTGTTTGCATTACACCGTCTCCATTTATGTGGAGAGGTTGCCAGCCTCTTGGGCTCAGAACTGGCAGGGCCTGTTAGGCAGGCTGTAAACCTTCAGGAGAAGGAGGGAAAGGGAAAGCTTTCGCTTAATTTGAATAATCCGGCTTGTACTTCCAACATACAAATTAAGCAAGAAACTAAAATTGTTCTGAAGCGAAAGATGAAGGATAACAAGAGTATAATGCCTGACGCAAACGTGTGGGGAAACAAGCAACAACTGGAAAGTGCTGTACTAAATAAAGGAGATTACGATCTGGAAAGACTAACTGAAATTTAGTGGGATAATTCCTGTGTGTTGAAAAGACAGGATGCAGTATGCACGGGAAAGGCAAAGTAGAAAAAACAATAGGTATAAAAAATGTTATATAATGTTTTCAAAGTACATATGCTGCAATTTTGTCAGGGACAATAATAAAATGGTAAAAATCTCAGGTAAGCATACAATCCTTTTTTTTTAAAAAAAAAAGGGGAAAAAAAAGAAAAACTATAGTAATAATAGCACGCATTTCCTTTAGGCCACCACTCTGGAACAGAGCCAGGAAAATCACAAACCTCTGAGTGGATTTTAGTTGATCAAGTCTCTAGATAGTGCATACAGATGCAAAGATAACAATCTCATACAGTGAATTCCAAAGAATAATGAGTTGGGTCAAAGTTTCACCTATTGGGACATGAGCACTGAAAATATGGAAGCAGAGCACTTGAATCCACTACATCAAGAAAATAATTCAAAGAGCAAAATGGTGGAAGGGGATCAATTCCTCTTTCAGAAATATTTTAGAGTACATAAACAACTGAATATGGAATGAGAATAAATGTTTAAAGTTTACCTTTATGCAAGAAAATTGGAGACTTCTGGAGACAATGCAACAGGATTAAAACTCACCTGTGGAAAAATACCCAGGAGATAATAAAGCAAAGCAATGGTCAGAGCATCTTCACAAGAGCTATTCGGAGTTCAAGGTACATATACTGGAAGGAGTGGCAGGAAGAGAATTGAAGGAGTCTTAAGTCTGAACAGGCCAAAAAGGGAAAAGGGGAATAACAGGATTTTTATAGCTGTGGAAGGGGGGAAAAAGAAGTAGAAAGATAAAAAGGAACTGTACCAAGGAAAGAAAAAGGAAAGAAGTTGAAATTTAAGATGGAACAATAAAACAAGATAGCAACCTGAAGTGTGTATTTAACATTAAAAAAAAAATCTAAACAATTAGAACCAGCACCTCCAAAATCACCCTCAACTGTTGGGAACAGGTCCAGAAAAGGACCAGTCTGAAACACATAATGTACTTCTAAGGTACTCAAGAATCAAGTGTAATCAAGAGACCTATCCTTGCATAGTTTGTAGGAAATTTAGGGTGTGGTTCTTGTGACCTATCTTAAGAAATGAAGGATCTAATATAATTGAGCCAGTTCCTTTAGGTTTTTCATGATCAACAAAGAAAAACAGGAAATTAACCTGTGCTGGTATTGACTGGGATGGAGTTAATATTCTTCATAGTAGCTAGTATGAGGCTATGTTTTGGATTTGTGCTGGATACAGTGTTGATAACACAGGGATGGTTTAGTCACTGCTGAGCAGTGCTTACACAGCATCAAGGCCTTTTCTGCCTCTCACACCACCCCACCAGTGAGTAGGCTGGGGGAGCAACAAGAAGCTGGAGAGGGAACACAGCTGGGACAGCTGACCCCAACTGGCCAAAGTTGGATTCATACCATATGACATCATGCTCAGTATATAAAGCTGGGGGGAGAAGAAAGAAGAGGGGGACATTTGGAGTGATGGCATTTGACTTCCCAAGTAATCATGACTTGTGATGGGGCCCTGCGTTCATGGAGATGGCTGAATACTTGACTGCCGATGGGAAGTGGTGAATGAATTCCGTGTTTTGCTTTGCTTGCATGCACAGCTTTTGTTTTATCTATTAAACTTCCTTTATCCCAACCCACAAGTTTTCTCACTTTTACTCTTCCGATTCTCTCCCTCATCCCATCGGAGGGGGAGTGAGTGAGTGACTGTATTGGGGTTAATTGCCAGCTGGGGTTAAACCGTGTGTCATGTAGCCCTTTCCCCTGCTGCCAAAACCCTTTCCACTCACTCAAACCCAAGACACCATGACATAATCTCTGCGTAATAACATTGGCTTTCTTCTGGAATAAGGTCAGACACATCATCTTCAAAGATACCTACTTTTCTCCTGTGAGTAGAAAAAGCAGCCTAATTTAGATTTAGACATCTAAATGTCTAAACAGATGAGACAAATCCTAATATTAGAAAATCTATGATAGGAGACTGAATAAAAGTGTGCAGATTATTTACAAAACTGATCCCAAAATGAAAGAAAATTCAGAAGTTCAGATGACCATTTTTTAACTCCACTTTTTGTGAATGACAGAAATAGAGTATCATCCTTACGATAAGAATACTTGCATTAGGTCTGGACAATGTACCCTTTTTGGTTGCTCTTCTAATTTGTGCTGAGTTCTGCTCTAATCCTACTCTCCCAAAATTCCACGGTAACCACTGAATATAAGCTTTCCTCACTCAAAAAAGTACACCTTGATAAACACAAGTGTGAAATCCCACTCTCTTTGAAGCTGATGCCAAAATTCCCATGAACTTCAGTATGACTTCACCAGAAAAGTGAGCAAAATTATGTAGGGTTGTTTAAGAGAGTAAAGTGAAGAAAAAAGACAACAAAGATGATTATTAGGCTCACCATTAGAAAAACATACAGTAATAAGTTTTAATAACCTCTGAAATAATATCTTACTAGAAATGCTTAATGTTGACTGGTTAAGCCAACACAAAAAATAAAAACATGGGTAGAAAAAGTTGACATTGGCAAGGAAAAGGAATAAAATACTTAGGAAATATTGTCAATGTCTAATATCTTCAATCAAAGGGGACGAAATGGAAAAATCTAATTCTAATTGCTTTCAGAAGTTATAGATTGTATATTTTACGGAGATGTGAGCTATTAAAAGTGCATTTAGAGAAGTATTTAATAGTAGGAAGAAAGGAAATTATTTAGACAGCTTTAACATCTTTAATGCCTCTGTGCTGGGAAAACGATGGAGCCATCAACATGAATGAAAATACAGTGCATATTCATTGGAAGACATAACCACTGCTGACATACCATCACCCTGGTGGGCTCTGTCATCTCCAAAATGGAGCACATGTAATGTCTATTGGCCAGCAGCTGCATGCAGAAATGTGCAGAAGACCTGTGTCTCAGGTCAACTGAGACTGTAATGTATGTGTATGTGT